>NC_079195.1:191592288-191842288 GCF_029499605.1 Hyla sarda | reverse complement strand
GTTTTGGATACATAAAAAAAGAAAAAGAAGATTCCTGTGACTGACATTTGCTCATAAAATGAGATTGTTTGATCTTCTGTAACTTTTAGAATATTATAAGAACCAAATCATTAGATAAATAGAGGCATTTACAAAATAGAGAACAACAGAAATATTAATGAATGGAGAAGGTAATGGCCGCACTATTGATTCCATCAGGCGGAGGATCGATTAATGGGCGAACTAACTATTCTACATATGAAGAGATAATAATTAGGAAAATTACAAAGTGACACATACTGAAGAACAAACACTATTCAGTCTACAGAGGAATATATATATATATACGTGTGTGTTGTATTTACAGTAATGTGTAATATATATGTATGTGTGATATATGTGTGTTGTATATACAGTATGTGTGCAATATATATATATATTGTGTGTATGTATGTGTGTGTGCTGTATATACAGTACGTGTGTAATATGTGTGTGTGTTGTATATACAGTATGTGTGCAATATATATATATATATATATATTGTGTGTATGTATGTGTGTGTGCTGTATATACAGTACGTGTGTAATATGTGTGTGTGTTGTATATACAGTATGTGTGCAATATATATATATATATATTGTGTGTATGTATGTGTGTGTGCTGTATATACAGTACGTGTGTAATATGTGTGTGTGCTGTATATGCAGTACGTGTGTAATATGTGTGTGTATGTATGTTGTATGTACAGTATGTGTGTAATATATTTATATATGTGTATGTATGTATTGTATATGTAGTACATGTGTAATATATGTGTGTGTTGTATATACAGTACATGTGTAATATGTGTGTGTGTTTTTGTATGTATGTGTGTTGTATAAACAGTATGTGTGTAATATATTTATATATGTGTTTGTATGTATGTGTGTTGTATATACAGTACATGTGTATTATGTGTGTGTGTATGTGTGTTGTATATATAGTACATGTGTAATATATGTGTGTGTTGTATATACAGTACATGTGTAATATATGTGTGTGTTGTATATACAGTACATGTGTAATATATGTGTGTGTTGTATATACAGTACATGTGTAGTATATATGTGTATGTTGTATATACAGTACATGTGTAATATATGTGTGTGTTGTATATACAGTACATGTGTAATATATATATGTGTGTGTTGTATATACAGTACATGTGTAGTATATATGTGTATGTTGTATATACAGTACATGTGTAATATATGTGTGTGTTGTATATACAGTACATGTGTAGTATATATGTGTGTGTTGTATATGCAGTACATGTGTAATATATATATGTGTGTGTTGTATATACAGTACATGTGTAGTATATATGTGTGTGTTGTATATACAGTACATGTGTAATATATGTGTATGTTGTATATACAGTACATGTGTAGTATATATGTGTGTGTTGTATATACAGTACATGTGTAATATATGTGTGTGTTGTATATGCAGTACATGTGTAATATATGTGTGTGTTGTATATACAGTACGTGTGTAATATATGTGTGTTGTATATGCAGTACATGTGTAATATATGTGTGTTGTATATGCAGTACATGTGTAATATATGTGTGTGTGTGTGTTGTATGTATGTGTTGTATATACAGTACATGTGTAATATATATGTGTGTGTTGTATATACAGTACATGTGTAATATATGTGTGTGTTGTATATACAGTACATGTGTAATATATATGTGTGTTGTATATACAGTACATGTGTAATATATGTGTGTGTTTGTATGTATGTGTTGTATATACAGTACGTATATATTATGTGTGTGTTGTATATACAGTACATGTGTAGTATATATGTGTGTGTTGTATATGCAGTACATGTGTAATATATATATGTGTGTGTTGTATATACAGTACATGTGTAGTATATATGTGTGTGTTGTATATACAGTACATGTGTAATATATATATGTGTATGTTGTATATACAGTACATGTGTAGTATATATGTGTGTGTTGTATATACAGTACATGTGTAATATATGTGTGTGTTGTATATGCAGTACATGTGTAATATATATATATGTGTGTGTGTTGTATATGCCGTACATGTGTAATATATGTGTATGTTGTATATACAGTACATGTGTAGTATATATGTGTATGTTGTATATACAGTACATGTGTAATATATGTGTGTGTTGTATATGCAGTACATGTGTAATATATATATATGTGTGTGTGTGTTGTATATGCCGTACATGTGTAATATATGTGTATGTTGTATATACAGTACATGTGTAGTATATATGTGTGTGTTGTATATACAGTACATGTGTAATATATGTGTATGTTGTATATACAGTACATGTGTAATATATGTGTGTGTTGTATATGCAGTACATGTGTAATATATATATGTGTGTGTTGTATATACAGTACATGTGTAGTATATATGTGTATGTTGTATATACAGTACATGTGTAATATATGTGTGTGTTGTATATACAGTACATGTGTAGTATATATGTGTGTGTTGTATATGCAGTACATGTGTAATATATATATGTGTGTGTTGTATATACAGTACATGTGTAGTATATATGTGTGTGTTGTATATACAGTACATGTGTAATATATGTGTATGTTGTATATACAGTACATGTGTAGTATATATGTGTGTGTTGTATATACAGTACATGTGTAATATATGTGTGTGTTGTATATACAGTACATGTGTAATATATATATATGTGTGTGTGTTGTATATGCCGTACATGTGTAATATATGTGTATGTTGTATATACAGTACATGTGTAGTATATATGTGTATGTTGTATATACAGTACATGTGTAATATATGTGTGTGTTGTATATGCAGTACATGTGTAATATATATACATGTGTGTGTGTGTTGTATATGCCGTACATGTGTAATATATGTGTATGTTGTATATACAGTACATGTGTAGTATATATGTGTGTGTTGTATATACAGTACATGTGTAATATATGTGTATGTTGTATATACAGTACATGTGTAATATATGTGTGTGTTGTATATGCAGTACATGTGTAATATATATATGTGTGTGTTGTATATACAGTACATGTGTAGTATATATGTGTATGTTGTATATACAGTACATGTGTAATATATGTGTGTGTTGTATATACAGTACATGTGTAGTATATATGTGTGTGTTGTATATGCAGTACATGTGTAATATATATATGTGTGTGTTGTATATACAGTACATGTGTAGTATATATGTGTGTGTTGTATATACAGTACATGTGTAATATATGTGTATGTTGTATATACAGTACATGTGTAGTATATATGTGTGTGTTGTATATACAGTACATGTGTAATATATGTGTGTGTTGTATATGCAGTACATGTGTAATATATGTGTGTGTTGTATATGCAGTACATGTGTAATATATATGTGTGTGTTGTATATACAGTACATGTGTAATATATATATGTGTGTGTTGTATATACAGTACGTGTGTATTATGTGTGTGTGTTGTATATGCAGTACATGTGTAATATATGTGTGTGTTGTATATGCAGTACATGTGTAGTATATATATGTGTGTGTTCTGTCCAGCTATCACATGGCCGTATGGAATACATGAATACATTGTCCCTCATTGTACAGTCTTATTCTTCATACTCTCCCAGCAGCTGAGTGTCTGTAGTAGACCTGAGCACATCACAATTACTGCTAACACCCTGAATACATTCATAATCATTTCATACATTTAAAATTAATAAATAACTATGTGTCTTCCCTGAAGAAAACAAGATAGATTAAATAGTTAAAATGAATCAAAAACAATAATAATACATAACTGAAAGCATAACAGCATAACCCTTTCCCTGTCTATACACATGGGTAAGAGTGTCTATCTATCTATCTATCTATCTATCTATCTATCTATCTATCTATATATATATATATATATATATATATATATATATATATTACAGTGTATATGTGTGTATGCATAGTGGAAAGTGAATAAACTGTACACTTTGTATTTGACTTAATAAATAAAATATAATAATAATAATATGTCGGAATAAAACTTCATGTATTGCCATCTGGAAGGCAGTAAGGGAAGGATCAGGCTATGTGCTCTGTGTTGTGATCTGGGTGATATATGGGGGCAGCTCCCTGCACTTCACCCCCGGGTTAATATCCACGGAAATAGCAGAGAATATGATGTCAGGACTCCAGAAACTCATTTCCACTCCACAGATAAAAAAAAGATCCACATTTGTCACAGAGTTTTCAGTGGAGAATGGAGGATAGCCCAGCAGATTACTGATCACTGCAGCTATCTACTGCTCCTTCTCTCCCACAGGGCGGACACTGCTAATGGGGGTCTAAGTAATACACCAGGATGAGGAGGCTTTTATTCAAATAAGATAGAACAGTGTTTTCCAACCAGGGTGCCTCCAGCTGTTGCAAAACTACAACTCCCCAGCATGCCCGGACAGCCAAAGGCTGTCCGGGCATGCTGGGAGTTGTAGTTTTGCAACAGCTGGAGGCACCCTGGTTGGAAAACACTGATTTAGACACATAAGGAGACAATTTACAGCAGTGTCCCCCAACTTGTGACTCTCTCCAGCCGCCAGCGTGCTGAGAGTTGTATTTTTTTGCAACAGCTGGAGGGTCACAGGTTAAGGAACACTCATTTACCAAACATTATCCTTAGGCATACTCACTGTCAATAGTAAAGATGTCATAAAGATAGGATTCGCTCATTTGCATTAGTTCTTATCTATCTCATTATTCCTGATTTATTTACGATTTTATTATACTATGCTCAATATTCAGTTTATTTACCTAAACTGTATTTTATGTATATTTACTCTTTCACATGTATTATTATAATTGATAGCCATTATTTATTGTTTCCTACCTCTTGTTGTTTTTATTTATTTGTACTTATTATGTTTTCATTAAATCGTTTATTGTTTGTTATTTCAATTCTCTTCTAACTTTTCTAATTTTTTTCCCCCACATGATTTATTTGATTGCATATTAATCTACTTGTGTATCGTTCACAATATATCTTTATTATGTAAAGGTAAACAAGGCTGGAGCGCAGCAATACATATCATTCCGCAAAGTTTTCTATCTTTTCGCGATTGAAACAATAATTAACATTTTGCTAAATAAATCATTTATACATTAATCGTTTTTTAACAATATTTTTTTTTATAATATAAAAATCAAATTCTATATTTTGTTTCCACTATATGACAGTTGTAACTATTATACCACTGGTGTGAAGCCACTGGATACAAATGATATAAAGACTGAAGACTTCAATCCATTGCTTTATAAAGTTGTGTAGACAAAGTATGGACGTGTTGCCTCAGCATCCCATATAGGAGAATTAAAATGTTACTATTATCTTTCCACTATATCTATCTATCTATCTATCTATCTAATATCTATCTATCTATCCATCTATCTATCTCATATCTATCTATCTATCTCATATATATCTATCATCTATCCATCCATCAATTTAATATCTATCTATCTATCTCATATCTATCTATCTATCCATCTATCTCATATATATCTATCTATCTATCTATCTATCTATCCATCCATCAATTTAATATCTATCTATCTATCTCGTATCTATCTGCCTATATATCTATCATATTTATTTATTTATTCATTCATCTATTAATTATCTGTCCATAACATCTGTCTATCTATCTATGTATCTCTTAGATAAATAGATAGATAGATATGAGATTTATATATCTAGTTGTCTATATATCTATCATATTTATTTATTCATCTATTAATTATCTGTGCATAACATCTGCCTATCTCTCATATCTATCTATCTATCTATCTATCTATCTTATATAAATCTCATATCTATCTATCTATATATCTTTTTCTCTATATATCTATCATATTTATTTAGTCATCTATTAATTATCTGTGCATAACATCTGCCTATCTCTCATATCTATCTATCTATATGTCTATCTATTTTATATAAATCTCATATCTATCTATCTTTTTCTCTATATATCTATCATATTTATTTAGTCATCTATTAATTATCTGTGCATAACATCTATCTATCTATCTATCTATCTACGTCATATCTGTCTATCTATCTATCTATCTATCTCATATCTACCTATTTCATATCTGTCTATCTATCTTTCTACGTCATATCTATCTAATCTCATATCTATTTATATTTATCCATTTATCTTATATCTATCTATCTATCTTATATAAATCTCATATCTATCTATCTATCTATCTATCTATCTATCTATCTATCTATCTATCTAGTTGTCTATATATCTATCATATTTATTTAGTCATCTATTAATTATCTGTGCATAACATCTGCCTATCTATCTATCTATCTCATATCTATCTATCTATCTACGTCATATCTGTCTATCTATCTCATATCTATCTATCTACGTCATATCTATCTAATCTCATATCTATTATATATTTATCCATTTATCTTATATCTATCTATATCTATTTATCAATCTATAATCTATCAATAAAGGATCTATAATATGTTAATTTGTATCCATCTATTTCATATCTCTAATCTATGTCAGATCTATCTATCTACTATCTAGGGGTTGCTCAATCCACCCAATCTGCCTCCATACAATTCCCAGTGAAGTCATAAATAGGAATCCATCAGTGGGATTGTGTGAGAGATGATGAGAGTTGTAATTCAGCGAAAACCTATGATGATAATTTACTTCTGCCATTATTCCAGGCAGTGTGAGTGGCTACAAATGACAACAGATCACATCTCTCTAGCACTGGGAAGTAATTCTCAGGACTGCTCCATAAAACATCCTTATTCCTAAACAATGCTCCTATGACTGTAGTTCGGGCGAGGATACAGATAGGTACAATCCAATTACATCAACTCTTCTGCTATGAAGGACAATAGACATTATTGTCAACACCTCCACTTAACCCTCTTCAGAAGACCCTGTGGAGACCATTCAATCCCTGACCCCACTCAATAAATCCGATGCCCATTGTCAGTGCTGCTGGATACAAGGCAGAACCAGACAGTCTATGGGGGACACGTAGAAACTTTGGTCCCAAATACAACATATGTGTTACATGGAATCTCCAGTGCAATGAAGACCATCTTATACTACATTTCTTTATACATTATATTTCTATCTACCTTGCTTAAAGTCCTCTAATCCATCAGGACTATTATCTATTTCAATTCTATCACTACACTACCATATCCCACTAATAATAGCCAATATTAGTTTGTGATAAATAACTTCCCATTCTGTCAGAATTATAAAACAATAATAATAATAATAATGTTCTATATCAATGTATTAGTAATTTCCTAAAATCTAGGGATTATGTGGGAACTTCCATCCCAACAGTGTTATGTAATAGTCCTTGGGTTGGATAGAAATTAAATGTTATCAGTAATATTGTGTAATTCTATGGATAATGCTGAAAGTTCAATTTCATCTGTGATACCCGATAGTCTATGGATTATGGAGAAACTTCCATTCCATCCATAATAAGGGAATATCAAAAGTCAATTCCATCAGTGATATCATGTACTCTATAGATATTATAGAAAGTTACATTTTATCAGTTATATCCTGTATTCTATGGGTTATTTAGAAACTTCCATCCCATCAGTTTTCCACAATAAATATAGATTCTCAAAGTCATCAGTAATATTCTATAGATTATATAGAAACTTCCATCCTATCAGGTTTGTACAATAAATATAGAAAGTCAAAGTCATCAGTAATATCCTGTATTCTATGGATTATATAGAAACTTCCATCCTATCAAGTTTGTACAATAAATGTAGAAAGACAAAGTCATCAGTAATATCCTGTATTCTATGGATTATATAGAAACTTCCATCCTATCAGGTTTGTACAATAAATGTAGAAAGACAAAGTCATCAGTAATATGCTGTATTCTATGGATTATATAGAAACTTCCATCCTATCAGGTTTGTACAATAAATGTAGAAAGACAAAGTCATCAGTAATATCCTGTATTCTATGGATAATATAGAAACTCCCATCCCATTAGGTTTTAAAAATAAATATAGAGACCAAAGTCAACAGTGATATCCTGTATCCCATAGATGATATAGAAATGATCAATTGGATCTTGTAGAAACTTCCATTCCATTAGTATTATACAAAAAATTTAGTAACTACCATCTTATTAGTTTTATAGAATAAATATAAAAAGTCAATGTCAACAGTGATATCCTGTATCCCATAGATGATATAGAAATGATCAATTGGATCTTGTAGAAACTTCCATTCCATTAGTATTATACAATACATGTGGGTTGTAAGAAAACATCTATTCCATCACTAGCATTCTATATCACACAGAACCTTCTATTGTAATAGTAATGGTCGCCATAGGTAGTAACCAGCTTCTGTCTATCCCATTGCTATTTTGCAGGGATCACTGGAGGATGGAGCTGTGGAGCAGTGAGGGATATGCTGCAGGTGAGAGGGGAGCAGGAAAGTTTGCAATAAACTTTTTTGGGGGGCTAGTACCTAGGAGATTGGAATAAAGACCCTTTTTATGACCTCTAGCAGAACCAAAGGACTGGGTTTCATCTACACGACCCCCAGCACCCCCTGACCCTGCATACATCAATAAGGATCATACAGAGGAGTAAGGGGGGTGGGGGTTAGGGGGGTGTAGGGGGATCTGCAGGCTGCATCCTATCCTGTCCCCATCATGCTGTACATCCCACTCCCTGCAGCATCCCAGCCCTCCATACTGCCAGAATTCTTTATTATTAAATCAATGAATGAGGAATAAAATGCCTTACGTTGCATTGGCAGCCCAAGGATTTCTGGAAGCCCCTTGACAGATGCATCTGTGGCCAGCGCTGCTGAGCTTTGCATCATTTTATGGAGATGTCGCTGTAGAGATATCAGATGGAATGAAATAAAAGGGAATAATGTAACGGGACGTGGAGGAGGCTGTCAGGAATCAGTGCATGGGGGGAGCAGGTCTGCGGAGGCAGGCATGGGTGCAGCTGACAGGTGGCCGTGCTAGAGCTGTGGCCTGTCCGGGCTCTGTCCTCCTGCTGTCCCGGGTCACTCAGTGGGATCCAGCCTCAGTGATGCTGCAGCAGTTCCAGCCTGAGTGCCGCTTACACCCCAGCCAGTTTGATTCATTCACACTGCAGGAGCTGCCGTGACGTCACTGCCCACCGGCCCGCCACGCCCCCTTAGCCAATCAGCCACACAGGGGCGTGTCCGGAGGGGCTGTAGAGATCTACCAAGAAAAGGCGTGGTTTGAATTTTAAACGGGCGTGGTCAACTGCTAGCCACACCCCGCGGGAGACAAGTGCAGCAGCAGCAGCAGCAGGTGTCTCTGCAAACAACATAACTCCTCATCCCCACAGAGACCCTTGTGCTCTTCAGTGAAGGGGCTGAGAAGTGACTGCAGCCCATCTGCTCTGCAGTCCCCCTGCTGGAGGATGCTCACTTGCTGCACTTTTTAGGGTAGTGTTTCCCAAACAGTGTGCCTCCAGCTGTTGCCAAACTACAACTCCCAGTTTGCCCTTGACTCTTCAGGGCCGGAAAATAGAGATGAACTGACACCAACGGATCCCAGAGGCTTTAATGGCGATCCGTCTCGTTTCTGCTTGGTTTACGTTTTTTTTTTTTAGTAGTTTGTGACCAGAAAATAATTTCCAACTAAACAAATTCTGCAACTAAGCTCCTACATAGGTGTGAACCAAGCCCTATGAGATCAAGAAGCCTTTCTGCTCTTCTATACGAGCCATTGTTTCCAAACTAGGGAGCCTTCACCTGGTGCGAAACTACAACTTCTAGGATTTCACTCTGTTCAGGGTTAGAAATTGGAATTAAACAGACACCAACGGATCCCATTGACTTTAATGGGGGTCTGTCTTGTTTCTGTTTGGTGTCCGTTTATTTAGCAGACAAAAATTGACTGCTGACGAAACGAATTCTGCGACAAACTCCAACACAGGGGTATACCAAGCCCTATGAGATCAAGAAAGCCTTTCTGTTATATGAGCCATTGTTTTCTAGCTGTTGCAAAACTACAACTCCCAGCATGCCCAAACAGCCAAAGGCTGCCTGGGCATGCTGGGAGTTGTAGCTTTGCAACAGGTGGAATCAATCTGGTTGGGAAACACTGTTTTAGGGCCATGTTCTTGTTACGAAAATGCTGCAGATTTTCTGTGCATATATGCATGCTAAAAATCTGTGGAGGATTCCAATCCTGTGCATATGGATGGGTTTTTACAAATGTCAGGGCCGGCTCTGCCTATAGGCAAAATAGGCAGCTGCCTAGAGCACCCTCTTGATGGGGGCGCCGCTCTGCCTGCTGCAAGAAAGTTAGATAACCAGCATCCGAACCACTTGCTCAGCCAGCAGCATGAAGAGGAGGTTTGTTACAGTGTGTCACCCCAGCAGTAAGCTAATTACATGAGGAGGAGGTTTGTTACAGTGTGTCACCCCAGCAGTAAGCTAATTACATGAGGAGGAGGGTTGTTACAGTGACACCCCAGCAATAAGCTAATTACATGAGGAGAAGGTTTGTTACAGTGTGTCACCCCAGTAGTAAGCTTATTACAAGAAAAGGGGGCTTGTTACAGTGTGTCACCCCAGTAGTAAGGTGGGGCATGTCAAAAGGCAGTAGTAAGGTGGAGTGGTGAAGGCAGAAAAATTAGCTTTTACCTGGGGTGGCAAAAATCCCCTGACAAATGTCATCTACTGTCCATGCCTCAGAAAATTTGTACGTGGAAACAATATTTCCGCTGTGCATAGATTTCTTCCAGAAATGGCACCACACCTGTCCTTAAGGTTGTGTGTGGTATTGCAGCTCAGTTCCATTAAAGGAGTACTCCAGAGGAGAGAAAAAATGTATACAAATTAACTGGTGCCAGAAAGTTAAACAGATTTGTAAATTACTTCTGTTTAAAAATCTTTAAATGGTCACTCTCATTAAAACTAATTTTAGCTATTGCACTCCTTATGGTAAATGAAAAATATTTCTAATATACTTTGTTTAAAAAAATGAAGTTTTCTATGTTTTATTTGTGCTTAAAAAAGCTCAAGAGCACATTTTCCCTCATCTCATACACAGACTTTGGACCAAAGTCCAAATACAGGAAGTGCAGCCTGGAGTGCTGAGGGGGGGGGGGGGGGTATCCAGCCTCATCCAATCATAGCTCCTCTCAAAAATAACTGCCATATGCTGTTGGTTGGACCCCCCCCCCCCTCAGCACTCTAGGCGGCACTTCCTGTGTTTGGACTTTGGTCCAAAGTCTGTGAATGAGTTGGGGGAAAATGTGCTCTTGAGCTTTTTTAAGCACAAATAAAACATAGAAAACTTCATTTTTTTTAAACAAAGTATATTAGAAATATTTTTCATTTACCATAAGGAGTGCAATAGCAAAAGTTAGTTTTAATGGGAGTGACCATTTAAGGAGAACTCCAGCAAAAATGTACTTACCCCCTATTCACAGGACACCAGCGCTCTCAGCGAGGAGCGTGTCTAG
Source organism: Hyla sarda (assembly GCF_029499605.1). Classification (NCBI taxonomy): domain Eukaryota; kingdom Metazoa; phylum Chordata; class Amphibia; order Anura; family Hylidae; genus Hyla; species Hyla sarda. Next base: position 191,830,709 of record NC_079195.1, on the reverse strand, counting down.
GATTTCTGTGGGATCGCCAATAATGCCGTGCTGTACTCGGGTCTTTTTGGAATGAAGCACGTGCCGCCAGCAGCATGCGCTCCTCGCTGAGCGCCTAGGCCTGTCGCAGGGGTCCCTATTCTGTGAATAGGGGATAAGTAAATTTTTGATGGATATCTCCTTTAAGCCTTTCAGTACTTATCAGCTGTGCTTCAGGGGAAGTTGTGTAGTTCTTTCCAGTTTGAACACAGTGCTGTCTGCCGCCACTTCTGTCAGTGTCAGGACCTGTCCAGAGAGGTTTGCTCTGGTTTTGCTCATGCTTTGGACAGTTCCTGACATGTACAGAGGTGTCAGTAGAGAGCACTGTGGTCAGACTGGAAAGAACTACACAACTTCCTCTGTAGTATACAGCAGCTGATAAGTACTGAAAGGATTAAGATTTTTAAATAGAAGTAATTTACAAATCTCCATAATTTTTCTCTTTCTGCCACCAGTTGATATGATTTTTTTTTTTTTTTGGTCTGGAGTACCCCTTTTACCCCTGTACTTTACAATAGTGGTAAAATTTGATTCATATATGTAGCATTTTTTGTAAAAAAAATAAAAATAAAAATTTGCGGGAAAACATTAGCATTTTTCTAGATTTTAAATTTTTTGCTCATGCAATAACTAGTCATGCTGCAGCAAATTAATGATTAATTCACATCTATAATATGTCTACTTTATGTTCCCATAATTTGGTAAACTTTCTATTACTTTTTTAGAATGTTAGAAGGTGTATAAGTTTAGCAGCAATTTTCCAGATTTTCAATAAAATTGCAAAATCAGATTTTTCAGGGACCAGTTCAGCCAGAAATGTTAACAGATTTGTAAATTACTTCTATTTAAAAATCTTAATCCTTCCAGTACTTATCAGCTTCTGTATGCTCTACAGGAAGTTGAGTTGTTCTTTCCAGTCTGACCACAGTGTTCTCTGCTGACAACTCTGTCCATATCAGGAACTGTCCAGAGCAGGAGAAGTTTGCTATGGGGATTTGCTTCTACTCTGAACAGTTCCTGACACGGACAGAGGTGTCAGCAGAGAGCACTGTGGTCAGACTGGAAAGAACTGCATAACTTCCTATGGAGCATACTTTACAAATCTGTTTAACTTTCTGGCACCAGTTGATTTAAAAAAATAAATAAAGTGTTTTTCACTGGAGTACCCCTTTAAGTTGGCGCCTGTCATGTACAGATCTTTTCTGGGTGGATATTCTGCCATCTGAGTGGGCCCCCTGAGGCTCGTATTCCACTTGGCAGTTCTTTGGAAAACGCCACTGCAGTTTTAGAGGGATGGGAAAGGAAGAATTTATACTTCAGGCTTTGGCTTAAAAACTGCAATGACAGGGTTCCAAAAAACTGCCAAGTAGAAACACAGCCTTAGGCTAAGTTTCTACTTGTTTTTTTTTTTTTTGTGAAAACACCAAGAAAAACGCCAATTCTGCCACATGGCGTTTTTTCGGCCAAAAAACGCTGTGGCCAGATGTTAGCTGTAAATCAAGGAGAAATTGCAAAATTCTTATTCCACTTGGCGTTTTTCACTTTGGTGTTTTTTTTAATGCTTTTGGCATTTTTCACTCTTTTTTGGCGTTTTTCAGATCGTTGGTAATCACAGCATGTTGAGCCACTGGCGATTTTTTAGTCACAATCGTGGTGTTTTTCTCTCATAGAAGTCTATGGGAGTGAAAAAACGCCAAGAAAAACGATATTTGGGTTTTAACTTTGGCAGTTTTGCAGGTGGTTTTCTTTCTTTTTTGGAATTTAGTGATCCAAAAAAGTGATGGAGATACCTTTTTTTTTTTTTTTTTTATAAAATTTCGTAGGGTACCATTAAAAAAAAAAAGATACAGTAGTGAAGGAAAAAATTGTATCTAACGAAATGTATATTTTTTATAACAAAATTTTGATTACTTTTTAAACAGGGATCAATTTATGTGGGCGGGCGGGGGCCTAAAAATGTAGCCGACAATAATAAAAGTGTAGTGTGTGTGTGTTTTTCACTTTTTTTCTTTATTTTTTACATTTATTTAGGTAGTACTACTACTCCCAGCATGAAACACACTGTTCCATGATGGGAGTAGTAGTACCTGTACTAATAGACAGATCGCTCGTTGCGATCCTCCTGTATAATTTATAGATGCGGCGGCCGCTCTTCTATGGTCCCCTGCACTGACGTGTATATACACATATGCATATTTCCTGCAGAGAGCTGTGATTGGCCAGATAGTTCCAGCCAATCACAGCTCTCTCTTGGACATATGAATATGTGTATATATATATATATACTGCCGTGCAGGGGACCAGAGAAGAGCGGCCGGCCTCATATATACATTACACAGGAGGATCACAGCGGGTGTAAGTAGTGACATTCACTGTGATCTTTCCTTAACTACAGGTACTACTACTCCCAACATGGAGTACACTCTGCTCCATGCTGGAAGTTGTAGTACCTGCATTAATAGACAGATCGCAACAGGTGTCAGAAGTTACACTCGCTGCAATCTGTCTATTAATGCAGGTACTACAGCTCCCAGCATGGAGCAGAGTGTGCTCCATGTTGGGAGTAGTAGTACTTGCAGTTAAGGACACTTCACAGCAGATGTCACTACTGACATCCGCTGCGATCGTCCTGTCTATAGCAGAGATGCAGAGCGGCTGTAAACAGCGCTCGCATCTCTGCTCTGTACTCCGGCCGGCCACTCATTGATATTTCCCTCAGAGCTGTGATTGGCTGCAACCATCTGGCCAATCACAGCTCTGGGCGGAAAATATGAATGATGTTCTATTCACATCACTGGCCGGAGTACTGAGCAGAGATGTGAGCGCTGTATAGGGCCGCATCTCTGCTATATTATGGACGATCGCATCGGGTGTCAGGACTGACACACGGGGCGATATGTCTATAGTACAGGTACTACTACTCCCATCATGGAACAGTATGTTCCATGCTGGGAGTAGTAGTACTACCTAAAAAAAATTAAAAAATAGAGAGAAAAAAGTGATACGCACACTTTATTAAAAAATAATAAAAAATCTTAATCCTTCCAGTACTTACCTGCTGCTGAATACTCCAGAGGAAGTTCTTTTCTTTTTTGAATTTCTTTTCTGTCTGACCACAGTACTCTCTGCTGACAGCTTTGTCCATGTCAGGAACTGTCCAGAGCAGGAGAGGTTTGCTACGGGGATTTGCTCCTGCTTTGGACAGTCAGCAGAGAGCACTGTACTCAGACAGAAAAGAAATTCAAAAAGAAAAAACTTCCTCTAAAGAATACAGCAGCTGATAAGTACTGGAAGGATTTTTAAATAGAAGTAATTTACTAAATGTTTTCCAGTGGAGTACCCCCGTATGGATTTTGATTTGATTCTATATGTAATCTATAAAAAATTCAACACAAAAAAAACCAACTCCCTGCAGATCTGTTTCTCTGTGTGTGAACACAGCCTAAAGCCAGTTAAACACCAGCTTAATGCAGGACTTGGATTTTTGGTGGTAATACCGAAGCAAAAATGTGCCAGTAACCAACCTAAAGCCATGGGAGGACTTTATCATTGGTGGTGGAGCAGTTTTTTGCACACTTTTTTGCGCAGTGGCTTAATTGAGCCAAAATGTTGCACCTGTTCACACAGTAAGTGCTTTTTGTAGAAACTGTTGTAGCAGAACAAATTTCCAGCTGTGATTTCCAGGGGTAACATTAAAAGAACTGCGCAACTTCCGGTTCCGGCGCCATGCTGTGAGGACGTGCAGGGAGCCCGCTCCTCTACCTTCTCCTACTATACCCGCAAATTTCACCTGCCTCATTCTAACGCTGAACACCAGTGTCCGCCCGGGGTATATGGACAGATACTTGATCCCGATGGGCAACCATAAAGACAAGAAACAGTCCAAAAATAAAGGTGAGCCGCGCTCGGGGAGTCGGTGCGGAAGATCAAGCATGGCCTCCTCCCCTGCATCCAGCAGAGCGCCCTCTCCCTCGCTCTCCACGTGTAGTGGGCTTAATGGGGATGATCGGGTAGAGCTTGCAGGGATCGACTATGAGACCCTGGCTGCTGCGGTGGCCGAGAAGATAGTGCCCAAGGTTAAGGAATCGATAGTGGCCGCAATACAGACTACCCTCTTAGACCTGCAAAATACTGTGTCGCAACATGGCGCACGTATGGCGGCGGTAGAAGACCGTGTGCAGGCATTCGAGACCACTGAGGCTGCCTCTCACACACGACTCTCTTCGTTGGAAGCTGAATGCAAGCGTCTGGGGGATAAGATGGAAGACTTAGAAAACAGGTCCCGCAGAAATAACTTGCGAATAGTGGGGATACCTGAATCAGTACCGGCTGTCGATCTCATCCATGTGTGCGAATTCATGTTGCCAAAATTACTGGGCCTGCCCCGACCATGCAAGGTTGAGCGGGCGCACCGCTTGGGCCCGGATCTCAGAGAGGGCCGGGACTCTGGACGGCACCTGGGGACGCAACAGCGTATTAGACCGCGCCAAGTCATCACTAGGTATCTGGATTTCCAGGACAAGACCGCAGTTCTTCGGGCGTTTAAGAGAAGAAACACTGACTTGACCCTGGACGGAGCAAAGCTTCTAATATTTGGCGACTTCTCTGCAGAAGTTAGCCGCAAGCGGAAATTATACTCCCCTCTTTGCTTGTCCCTGCATCGGCGGGGCATCAGATTCACTCTTCAATACCCGGCTATCCTACGAGTTTTCTTTCCCGACGGCCATTCTGCGATCTACAGCTCCCCGGAGGAAGCTTCTGCGCAGTTGGAGGTTCTTCTCCGCAACGACACCGGCGGCTCTCCTTCTCATCAGCGGAGGCAGCGGGAGGGGGTTGGAATCGCTCCCCCTCTGGATCGTCGCCCGGATCCCACAGTGGTTTCCTCTCCCCAGCAGGGTCCACCTTCACAAGAGCGCCCCCCTCTAGACAGGAGGGACAGATGGAACTCCGGGAACCCATCGTGAACATTGTATAGACTTGAGCTGCATCCTCAGGTACCTCTTTTCCTGTCTATATGTTATCCCTGTTTACTACATGTGTCCACCTGGCAAATCGACATAATACTCGAAGGTGCCCCAGTAATCTTGGAGTCTTTCTCCTCCTGCTGAATCGGACTCTGTGGACTTGGTGCCATTCTAGGCCGTGAAACCAGAAAATCCCTATGGACTTTCTCTTATTTTGATTCCATCAGAGACTCTGTGCATCACTGACTGTGCACCAGATATATGATCTAGTCATGGCCCTAGACAGGACTTTTGTTGTTCATGTTTTATTATTATTTTTCAGTATCCACCATGTCCTGACATCATGATATGTGGGGGTTCACTTGAATATGTTGAAGGTTCTGTTTTCAGTATACGGGGTAGGTTAAGGAGACTACCGGCCCTACAGGGTGGGAAAGTTGGAGACTCGGGAAGGGAGGAGGGTGGGGGGCTGGGAACAGGATCTTTGTATTGGAGGGGGGGTGGGAAAGTAGGGATCCTCTCGCACCTCTTCAAGTTCTCTTTTTCTGGGCTATGAGAGGGTGGGGGCCTGGAGAATTCCGGCAGTTAGGGAAGCAGTGGGGAAGATTGTTTTGCGGAGGGGGGGAAAAAATGGGGAGGGAACGAAGGGGGAAGGGAAAGGGTGGGGGAGGGAGGGGGGGAAATAAACAAATATGGTAATTCAGTAATGTTGAGGTTCTTCTTTAGGTTAGAAGGGGAATACTTAGGAAGGGGGGGTGGATTGGTCATAGTATACCCATCTTTCCCAGTTACCGGTTTTTTAGCCCTCCTACTAAGACACGGTCTCGAGTCTCCTCAGATACCTCACTCTTCGGTTAGCTGATTATTGGTTCACCTTTGGGCATTGGGATACTTGTATTACTTGTTATTTTCACTCGAGAGCCACCGGGCTCTTTACTATAATCTTGGCGGACATACTCACATTTCTATCTAGTCACTCAGGGGGAGGAGGGGGGGGGCTCCCTTGTTGGTTTGGCATATCCTTAGGTAGTGGTAAAGGGAAGTCCCTAGAGCAGTGGATAAGTGGTCCCCGAGGTAGGGATATCCAGCTCGGAGTGGGGGTGGGATTGTGTTTCATTCCTAAAGAGTATTTGGAAGTTCCTCTTTAGTCCCAACTAGAGGTATACACGACTCATATCCTTGGTTTATTTCTTAGTAGGTCCTTTCTATGAGGTTGGTGTCATGGAATGTGAAAGGGTTGAGATCCCCTCGCAAGAGAAGCCTAGTTTTGAGACATCTTAAAAAACTTTCACCTGATATAGCATTACTCCAAGAAACCCACCTTGATTTAGCCGATTTCTCTCGCATGAAAAAATGGTGGGTAGGGAGGGTTGAGGGTTCGGCGGCTGTAGCGAGAAAAGCCGGAGTCTTAATACTATTTAATAGGAACTTTACCTGTGACATTCTTAATGTAGTTTCTGATGACAGAGGACGTTTTTGCGCAGTTCACGTAAAAACGGCCTCTGACGAATTCTCCTTGGTTAATATTTATGGTCCCAATGACGGACAGGACCAGTTCTTGACTGACGTAACAGGGCGACTAGCTCCTCTTTCTCCTTCTCAACGAGTGATAATGGGCGACTTCAACATGGTAATGCATGGGACGGAAGACAGACGTTCCAATAGGACCTTGGGACCGGTTCCTAGGCGAGCAGACGGTCTCCTGGGCCCGTGGACCTTGAGTTTAGGACTGACGGACATTTGGAGAGCGAGAAATCCCGATGGACGAGACTATTCCCATTACTCTCATTCTCATGACTCTTGGTCGAGAATCGATTACTGTTTCTTATCGGACTCTCTTGTACTAAAGACCGAGGACATTTCACTGACTGACATGGTGATCTCTGACCACTCTCCCTTATTATTACAGCAACAGGACTCGGTCCCTCGTGGATCTGACTTCCTGTGGCGCTTTCCTTCCAGCTTGGCAAGAGATGAGCATTTTCATTCACTCCTGAAAAGTTGGTGGGGGGAATACGCTGCGGATAACGCGGCACATGTAACCAATCCCCAATTGTTTTGGGATGCTGCTAAGGCAGTTTTACGAGGGAGAATCCTGGCATACACGACCTCCCTAAAACGTAAAATAGCTTCACAGCTTAAATCTCTCGGTTCTGCTCTTCAGAGGGCCTATACCGACTTTGTTGCCGTGCCGACTGAGACCACGAAAAAACTCTGGATGTCAGCCAAGGCATCTTATGATGGCTGGTTAGAGCGGCGAGACGACCTCAAAAGATCCAATTTTGAAGCTTCTCTCTTTCGGTTCGGCAACAAACCGGGTCGTCTATTGGCACGCTTTGCTAAGGGTGCCCTCCCGGTGAGTAACATAACTGCCCTGAAGGATACTAGAGGTGTTACCCACAGGGATCCCAAAATAATTAATGGTATCTTAGCTAGCTATTTCGCAGACATCTACTCAGCGCCAACTGTCCCCATGGCAGACCCCACACAATGGCTCTCACACTCATCTCTTCCCTCATTGACATCGGAGGAAAGGGAAATGTTAGGGGCAGAGATATCCTCGGAGGAGCTAGATCGGGCCCTTAAACATCTCAAACTTAATAAAGCCCCTGGTCCTGATGGCTTCTCCGGGGATTTCTTCAAGATCTTGGCAAATGAGGTAGCTCCCTCCCTGCTGGTCCTGTACAACTCTTACCTTTCTGGTGACCCGATCCCGCCGTCCTCTAATGTGGCGCACATCAGGGTCTTGCCTAAGCCGGGGAAGGATCCTTTATTACCAGGGAGTTATAGACCTATCTCTTTAATCAATGTAGACTTAAAGTTAGTCTCCAAAATTTTGTCTGACAGACTGGCAACTGTATTACCAAGATTAATATCTCCGGCCCAGGTGGGCTTTGTCAAGGGACGCTCCTCGGTTTCTCATATTAGAGCGGTGCTCTCGGTACTGGATGAGGTAAATCTACGGCCCCACAGACATCCCACAGCGGCATTGTTATCGATTGACGCCGAAAAGGCCTTTGACTGTGTTCGCTGGGAATGGCTGTGGGAAGTACTGTCGGCAATGGGGTTCGGAGGGCCCTTTCTCGGTTACTTACGCTCCCTTTATGCCTCACCTAGAGCACGTCTCCACACTATGGGCTTCTTATCTGATCTCTTCACTCCTGAGAGGGGGACTAGGCAGGGATGTCCCCTATCCCCTCTTCTTTTCGATCTGGCCATTGAACCATTATCTCTCCTCATTGAGAGGGAAAGGGGATCATTAGGTATACAGATGGGTTCCCAAAGAATTTCTCATACTTTATTTGCGGATGACATCCTTTTTTTCTTATCTGATCCGGTAAGGACTGTACCGAGGGTGTTTACCATCCTCTCTGATTTTGGGGAGGTATCGGGGTTCCGAGTTAATGTAGAAAAAAGCGTCCTACTGGACATTTCTCCTATTCCCCTGTCTCACAGTTCTGCATCAATGCCATTCCCGATCCTAGTTACCAGATCCTCCTTTAAGTACTTGGGAATATTGGTGGGGAGGTCCCCCTCTTCAATCTACTCTCTTAACTTTACCCCGTTGTTCCGCAAAATAATAGGAGAGTTGCAGAGGTGGATGTCTCTACCGCTTTCCCTGCTAGCCAGATGCCACCTACTAAAGATGCTTAGCTTTTCGAAGATGCTTTACCCCATTCAAATGATTCCACTCCTCCTTAAGAGGGTTGATATCCAGTCACTTCAGTCAGCATTTACTAAATTTATTTGGGCCAATAAGAGACCCCGTATTGCCTTATCAAAGTTGATGCTTCCTAAAGAGAAAGGGGGGGTGGGGTTCCCGGATGTGAGGCACTATAATGTGGCATGTATATATAGGCATTGCATAGACTGGCTTAGGGGTGAATCGACATACTCTAACATTGCACTGGAGTCAGCCATGGTCGCACCATGGTCCTTGGCTGGAATTCTTCACTCCAAACTCCAGAACTTGCCAACACATATAAAAAATAGCATTATTATAAGGGACACAATTGCCACGTGGAAAATAGGCAGGGACCTTATGCGCCTGCCCTTTTCCCTGTCTAAGTACATGCCCCTATGGTCCCACCCTGAATTCCCACAAGGTTCGGAGAACAGTTTATTTGCCCTGTGGAGATCAGCTGGCCTTCAATCTGTTGGCCAACTACTGCACCCTACCGAACGTAGATATCTCTCGTTTGCCGAAGTGAGTGCCCAATATGGTCTTGGTCCAGGTCAGCATCTGTCATACCGACAGGTTCTGTCCTTTCTAACACCAAGATTGGCTGACCTTTCTCGAATAAGCTCAACTACCTCTTTTGATAGTCTGGTGACCTCAGCCAATCCATCTCACTCTCTCTCTACACTGTACCGACATCTGACCAGAAAGGGGAGTGGGATTGCCTCTGCCTCTCTATTCAGATACTGGGAAACCACACTCGGGATCTCTGACTCCTCTGTGCCAATACTGGAGGGATGGGCTAAGGTACGCAAGGCTGTAATTAACGAAAATTGGAGGGAAACGCAATTTAAAATATTACACCACGCTACCTACGGATTCACCATACCCCGGACACCTGACAGACCTGACAGACTGACTGACTGCCCTAACTGTAATGCCCCCTTTACTGATTTATTGCACGGCTTAGTTACCTGCCCTAAGACTCAGGATTTCTGGACCGCTCTCTTCACGCTGATAGATAGGAAACTAAAAGTCGCTTTACCTTTGACTCCTTTACTTATAGTCCTACACATACCGCCAGAGGATGTCTCTCTGACATTATTGCACCACACGATTCTACTGGGGGCCAAGCGGTGTCTCTTAACTCATTGGTTGTCGGCTTACATGCCCTCGCCTATGGAAGTTATAGCGCAAGTGAAAAAATATCTGATGCTAGATCGCCTTGAAATTTTAAGAACAAGAGAGAAATCGGCTAAATGGTTTTTTAAGAAATGGAAAACGTTCATGCTGGCCTTTTATTCGAATGAGGAATTGATTTCTTTGATGCAACCATTTACAGACACAACCTGGTATCTTACTAGATCCATTTCCGGCTCGTTGGGCCGGCTTCGAGTTCCTGTTTGATATTGATTCGTATTTCTTTATTGGCTTCCGATGCGAGGGGATCTCACCTATAGTATCATGATACTCTCCTGAATGACTTACGCCGGTTGGCGTTCTGATTACTGATTAGGATGGGGTGGGGGAGGGGTACGGGATGCTAGATTGATTTGATAATGCTGTATCGTAATATGTCTTGTTGTTATAGTTAATATATCTATACTACACATTATTTCACAGGAATGCCCTGTGGGCAAGTTTATAAAATTTGAAAATTTTGAATAAAAATATGTTTAAAAAAAAAAAAAAAAGAACTGCGCCTTTCTACATCTAGGCGCAAGTTTTTGCACAATGCATGACATTTTGGCGCAGGCCAACTTCAATATTTTGCTCTTAGAGAAAAAGTGCTTTCAACAAGATTTTCACATGAGTTAGTTAAGTTGTGTGGACTTGTGCCTTTGTAATAAATTTAGTGCAAGTAGTCAAAAAACACAACTTCAAACCAGGTAGAAAATCACTTTACACCAACATGATCACCCCCCCTCCCCCATGTGAGTATATAGGAGGAGATTTATCACCAAAGTTGTTTTGTTTGTAATTTTTCAGGCCACTTTTGTTACAGATTTTTGGATGAAAGTATGCATAAATTATCATATAGTCTCACAATGTGTGATAAATAATGCTCAAGTCTGCCAAAACTAACAAAATGACTAGAGATGAGCGAACTTACAGTAAATTCGATTCGTCACGAACTTCTCGGCTCGGCAGTTGATGACTTATCCTGCATAAATTAGTTCAGCTTTCAGGTGCTCACGTGGGATGGAAAAGGTGAATACAGTCCTAGGAGACTCTTTCCTAGGGATGTATCCACCTTTTCCAGCCCACCGGAGCACCTGAAGGCTGAACTAATTTACACAGGATAAGTGATCAACTGCAGAGCCGAAAAGTTTGTGACGAATCGAATTTACTGTAAGTTTGCTCATCTCTAAAAATGACTTCACAACACTATTTCTCACAGTTACAGTTACGGTTTGTTTTCACGCTTTGCAGTGTAGAAATGCGACTTTGTGATTATTTGCAAATGATAAAATTAGTGACCACTAAATCCAAAAGTATCCACCAAGAACAGTTTGGGAAAAAGCACTTAGCTAGAAGATAAAAAAAAAAGCAAAAAAAGCATTGCGCAAAAGAAAAAAAAAATAAACAGCAAAAAAACTAAACAAAAAATAAAAAACAACACACGCAACATATAGCTGTAGAAAGCAATGAAATAAATGATCAGTTCCCCACATAGTGTTTTGGCCAGGACATAAGGCATACAGTAATACAAAGTAGCGTTATGGATAATGCAAGCCATTTGCTTATATCATGCAAGTTAATCGAATATGAATAAAAAATGACAGAGAATATAAAGTATAAAAACAACAACACAAAACAAACAGTGTTCTCTGTTCAATGGCATACAATTACCTAAGTAGAATGACCTGTTTCCTGATCGTCAACCTGTAAGTATCGTACACAATGTACTGAAGGAGTGGCTGGTGAGTGCATTAATGACCCTTAGGCTATGTTCACACGTCCGGAATGTCCACGTGGAAAATCTCAGTGCGGACATTCCAGAGAGTGCGAGTGCCAGCATAATAACCTGGCGCTAAGACTGCACCAGAATGCGCTGTCTCATAGACAGCAATGCATTCCGTGCAGTGTCCGCAGAAAAAATTAACAAATTCGTTGTTTCTGCCGACACAGAAAACAGTAATTCCATGCCAGATGTTTTAGAAAATTCCGGACATGTGCACAGCACTGCAGAATCCCATTGAAATCAAGGGGACTCTGCTGCTCCTAAATCTCCAGTGGAATTCCAATGCGGAATTCCACAAGTTGATTCCTGGACGTGTGAACATGGCCTTATAGTGTGACTGTGGATGTCCCTTTCCCAGACAAGTAATACCAGGGGGCTAAATTCAGACGCATATTACATCTGCTAGCAAATTTAATTGCTAAATGGTAAGTCCATTACCAAATGGTAAGTGCAGCACAGATTGGTAAATAGTCGCAAAGTTTTGTGTGATCCAAATGGTTTGAGAAAAAATAAGATGCAACTTTTCACCAACCTGCACTAGACTCTGACATTTAATAATTTCCATCTTTGTGTGACCCCAGCATTACAGTCTTTAAAGGGGTACTCCGCTGCTATGACTTTATCAATACATTTGCCCATTGTGTAAAGTTGTTTAACTCTCTAATATGCTTGCGGTGTCATTAATGCATATTATTTCCGTTATACTTACTGTTCCTATGTGTAGGAAGTAGTGTATTTTTTTGGTGCTTTGTGACTGCTGACAACGTTTGCGGCCATCTTGTTGTCAGCCCGCCCTGCAGTGTCGGCGTTGACGTCCGCATTTCCCTCCTCCCGCGTAGTCAAGCTGGCCCACTTCTTGAATATTTATTCTTTGAAATTGTGTGGGAATTACGTTTTTCACTTTCTTTGGCGCCCCTTGTGTGAGTGTCCTAGCCTGGTCCAATCGTCCTTTGCGTCAGACGCATGCGTCATATATATTTTAAGAGTCGTCTTCGGCGTGTAGTGCGCATGTCTGGTCATTTTGTGAATCGCGTTCTCAGCACTATGCTTACAGCGTAGTGCTAACATCAGCTACGTCAGTAGCGTAGCCCTGCGCCTGCGCAGTAGTCCTTACAGATAAGGGCTTACGTTAGTAGCGTAGCACTGAGCTGTAATAACAACTGCGCATGCGCAGGGCTACGCTAGGAACGTAAGTCCTGAACTGGAAGGAGAACTGCGCATGGCTATGCTACTAACGTATGCTACGTTAGCACTACGCTGGCAGCGTAGGGACACGCAGGCGCACATTTCTCTACCGAACGATGGAACATAATGGGCGTGGAAAGAAGAAACAAGGGGCGGAAGCTAGGATGCCTATGGGCGGAAATAAAAAAAAAGGGACATGCAAATAGGCGTGAACAAAAAAAAGGATGGGCGGAATAACAAGGAAAAATAGGTGGCACTTAAGCACATTATCAGGCCGCAAAGTATTAGGGGAATGGTAGTTTTCACGGACCGAACAACAGGAAATAAGCAACAACGTGAGCCAGACAGAACGCCAACTCAGGGAACGACAACGCTAATGGATAAGGCGCATACAGTACAGGGGTGTTATGTGAAGTCATCAAGTAAGAGGTAAAAAGTTGGTGAAATAAGCACTAGGCAGCGGAGTACCCCTTTAAAGGGGTATTCTGGATATTTAAAACGTACAGGATAGGGGACAAATGTGTGATCCTGGGGGGCCCATATCTAATGCATTTCAATGAGACGACCAGAGTCAAACGGTGACCACGGCTGGCACATTTTTGCTCCATATCCGGTGTTCTGACCGGACCTAAAACAGTGGTATGCCGCGGACACGGGGCAAAAATGTGCCAACCGGAGTCACCATTCGACTCTGGTCAGCTCATTGAAATGCATTAGATATGGGCCAGGTCCAACTGGGGTTCGGAAGCACCCGATTTTTGCTTCCCCCGTAGAGTAAAATTGTAGTGTGAACCCACCCTAAAATAGTGCACTAAAAAATTGGTCACTTTAATCTGCCTTTCTAACATCTGAACGTGAACATGTAAAAAAAAGGGGTCACCCAAAGAGGGTACATTAATAGTAAGCAGAATGTTCCTGCCATGGGCCAAACTTTGGCACACAAGAGAACAGAAGTGTTAATTCCCCTCAATTTGTCAACTTATTGTTGCACTTCCATTTGCAGGAGTTCAATATTAATTAAAATTTACATACTACTTTTCGGGACTTTTTTTTCATATGCAAAGCTTTATTATAAAAACAGCAAAAACAGTGAGCACAGAAGTCAAGCAGGGAGGGGAACTCAACATTGCATTTACAAAAGAAAGAACACGGACAGGTGAGAGCAAGGTACACAAATACATGGTGGCCAAAGAGTCAGCTAAAGAGAGGATGGAGGGTCCTGGAAACAACAGAACAATCACTGAAAACCAGGAGGGCAGGGAAAGGACCGAACAAGGAAAAGGGTCATAGCTTGTTGCAAAAGGCCTTGCTCGGGGCATAGTTGAGATAGAGTACCCATAAAATAAAAACGGGAACAGTAAACCGAAACAGTTTTTAGAGGAGAAAGCAAGAAAGAGTTGGAAAAACACAAGGAGAAAAGAAATAGAGAGGGGAAGAAAGAATGGTGCGCAGAGGGGAGAATCTGTTGCAAAAGCAACACAAGTCAGTGATATCCAGGCTAGGGTGCTAAGAGGCCATAGGTCAAAACCTTAAGGAAGAGGTAAATGCGACGCCAAGTTATGGACAACGGTAGCTTTACTGAGTGACACATGTATACAGTGTAGCCAGGCCCACGGAGGTGACCATTGACTTCAGAGACCTTAAGGGCTTGCTGGGACTTGCAGTGGTTTTTGACAATTTAGTGCAGGGGCCCCAGTAGCTAAGGCAACAAGTAGAGAGCCAGAGGCAGCCTGATCTGACTCAAGTATGTCTTCATAGACTATGAAGACTATGAAGACATACTTGAGTCAGATCAGGCTGCCTCAGGCTCTCTACTTGTTGCCTTAGCTACTGGGGCCCCATCGGCACTAACCACTTCTCCCCAGAACTCTATACATGTTTTATATATAAAATGTCAGTGTTACATTTATATGCAGCAACTCTGTCGCTCTACGTGCTTTATTTATATTTTCAGGGGAACCCTCTGGCCAGGAAATATGTTAGACAGGTGAATTATGGAATGGAAATGTGCATGTTAGATATAGTCCTAACTAGGCATTTGACTATTTTATATAATACATTATTTAAGCTGATTGAATTAGACTATGTGTTATACTGACAACTTTGTACACAGCACTACCATTATTCCTTATACTTAGCTGATAGTTGTCATGGCGGAAAGTGGCTACGCTTTTCCTGATCTGGTCAGGATACTGCCTATATAAATTGCCATGAACAAAAGACACTTTACGCTTAAACATTTTTGTACAAACACATTACATACATTTTATTACAGCACACCATAAACATTATAGAACACCACCATGTGTACTCACTTGTGCAAAAATATAAATGAAAATATATTACTCTGACAGTATATACATGTTTTTCTAGTACCGCTCCACAGTTCTGGTATGTTCTGAGTTCTCAGTAAAGAATAACTGCTAAAAGCCGGGCACATTGCTTACATATATGGTTACGAATAAACTTCTTGGCAAGTACATCAGGCACTTCTTCTTGAACGTTGCAGAACCTGTAACAACAAAAGTACTTCACAAAGCAAAGTTAGTGACAGATAGCAGAATTATCACTGGTAGACTTCTTCAGCCTGGATATTTGCCTTCCCAACCTCACCTGTCGGACTGTTTCTGAGGCTGGGACATGTAACGGGGTCCACGGGATTGTGCCCCCTCTAATGGACTCACTCGAGTGTTCAAGTTCACCTGGGACAAGGTAGACTTAGTAATGGTGGGGCTGATGGTGACCACCATTAGCACCGCCGCAGCTTGCGCCACTGGGGGAACCACAGTTGATGCCTGTTGGGCTGAGCAAACCTCCTCTGCGTGAGTAAGCCAAGGCACTTCGGTTGGTGTCCGCTGGTTAGAGCAAACCTCGTCGACCACAGGAGTAGGCCTGGGCACATTCACAGATGACTGTGGTAGATACTTTGGTGCCATGACAGGCACTTCGGGCATGTAGAGCTCATCCTTCTGGACGGTACCTCTGACATTAGGTGGCAGCAAACCAAAGGGATCTGTGTCCCAGTCGTCCGATAAGAAGTAGGCAAATGGAACTTGAGTTGGATTATTTGGACGGGTCACCGAATCCACCAACTCTCCTCTCATGCTCTGTACAGAAGTGTACTCCACAATCTCCCCACTCTCTAGAAAATGCAGTGATGGGGGGAGATGGTCTCCCTGCACTGCTCAACAATTAACCAAGATGGTCCCACCATGACGACAGTCCATGAGGGTGCCAAACCCCTGCACTTTGTCGAATTTCACGACCGTGGCTCGGCGGCATTCCAGGGGTGGCATTCTCTCTCGGGGATTTTCCAGCTTTCTAATGTTCAGGGCCCCTAATGCTTTAGTGTCCTGTTGCTGTGCCTGTCGCACCTCATATGACAGCAGCTTCGGCCCATATCTTTCCACTCTTTGGGCCCTCAGCCCTTCTACAATCTCGGTGACCTGGCCTTCTCTTCTGGCCCTCTCGGACTGGGCCGTCGGGACTGGGAGATTGAACTTCCCTGGCAGGCTCATATCAGTCCAGGCTCATCGCCAAACATCCACTTAGGTAACCGTAGTGAGCAGGGACGTACAGCAGACTTCTGGACCTGGGGGTTTGCTTTGGGCTAGGGGTGGAAGGAGGGGTAAAGAAAGCGGCCTCAGTCGGGGTACTCACTTCTGACTCCTCAGGTTGGATTTCAGCCCAGGACCCCCAGGTCCAGTGGTGAGGGGACATCCTCACCGGTGATGATCCTCTTGAAAATCTCGGCGTATCCTTCGCCGGGGTTGTTGGCCAGTCTCCATAGTCCTTGGGCAGCGGGACTTGGTAGCAGGCCTCCTTGGCCCCGATGGAGATCCTCTGGAGATGGTCAGCTAACTCTTGAAACTTTTGCTCCGCGGAAACTATCCGAGCCTCCGGCACCATCTTAGGACTCTCCGACCTCGTGCTTGCCTTTTCCGCCATGTTGCTCCACGTGCATTCTTCCGGCAAATTGAGAGGATCCGGCGGCGTTGCTCCTTTTATACAGGGCTCCGGGAAAATGGCTGCCAGCAGGAAGTGCTTATGCGGTGCAGTGCTGACTTCTGCTCCCCCGGCAAGAAGGGGCGGATCCTTACAGTTCCACTTCGGCATCAATACAGTCACATGGTTTCCACACACAGGGGCGGGACACTGACCAGTGTGGGCCATTTTTGCATGCTTCTCCAGCACATCTTTAACCCTTGCAGGTACAGGCAACACTTTGTAATGCAACATAGCCTCAGAACTGATCTTGCACATGGTTGACACAGTACTTGAACACTTCACAATGGCGGACACCAGTCTCTTCTTCACCTCCCCCTCTATTTCACAAGCGCCTCGGGTAAAACATTTTTCACTGACAAAGTCCTGTACACTTTAAAGCACAAATTTAATTTGCATCGGCATGCGATTTTTTTCACAATACTGGACACAGTTCAGACTGGGGGGGGGGGCCTCACACCCGTATCCTGTTCGTAGGATGGCAAAAGTTGTTGTATGGGGTGTGAGATGCAGGGCAGATGGAATTACCCTAGGGGCAGATGGCACCAATTCCTTGTATTCGTGACGCCAGGGCGTGGTTTATCCTCAGTACCACCCAAAGCTATACCGCTGGATCCTGGGCTAGGCACGGGGGCAATAATGACTTACGATGCCAAGTTACGGACAACGGTAGCTTTACTGAGTGACAGATGGTACAGTCTATACAGTGTAGCCAGGCCCACCAAGGTGACCAGTGACTTCAGAGACCTTAAGGGCTTGCTGGGACTTACAGTGGTTTTGGACAATTTAGTGCAGGCCACGTTGACTTGACAATAGATGACAGTGACTGACTTGACTTGACTGGAGACAGACTAAGCTGTGACTTTAGCTTACTTGTAGACTTGTAGCTGTAGACTTGACTTGACACCTGGGTAACAATCACATGACAACTCACATGACAACTGATGACCAAATGTTAACCTTTCTTAAAGATACAACATTCTTATATACATAACATAGGGGATATTATACAATTACAGTAGAACAGATGCAGTGGGGCCCAGTGGACACTGCAGGGAGGCTGCCTGACAGGGCATCAAGGGTACGGGGCCACCTCATAGGAATCACACATCTCGCCACTGTCAATAACAGGCCAGTAAAGTCTTTCCGCAGAGTTTGGATCAAGCCCAGAATCATAGTCAGGAGTAAGACAGCTGGGGAAGAAGAGAGGAAGGTTTCTGTAATCTCTGCAATCAGCAGGGGAGGGGGGCTGCAGACCAAAAGTCTGCTAACAGGGGGCAGGTTAACCAGAGTAAAATGATCATTTTAAATCTCAAAAAGAGTCCAAAAATTGCCAGATTTGTAGACTATTCTGCTCCTTTTGTTTTAGTCGGCTACAGCCCAAATGGTTAGTTTTTCCAATTGCATTTTAACATCTACTGCAGCATATAAAATAAGCAGTAAACGCCTGAAGAAAAGCACAAAACAATGGTCCAAATGCCCCCCCTCCCCCAAAAAAAATTACAAAAAAAAAAAAAAAGACAAAAAATGTCTGAGCCATTTTATAAGGCTTAAAAAGAGTTTAAAAATACTGTGTGCATATAGCCTCACAACTCCACAAGAGCCAGTGACACCAAAAACACCAAGAAAAATACAGGTAGTGGGGGCGAGATAAACAGGGCTCCGTGCAGGCTCCAGGCTTGTCCATCAGTCTTCTGTGTGAGCCAGAATTGTGTGTCACAGGAACTCAGTGCACAAAGTCCTGCTTGTCCTCCCACACTGTATTTTGTCCCAGCTGAGACACACCATACACTGCTCAAAAATATAAAGGAAACACTAAGATAACACATTCTAGATCTGAATGAATGAACTAATCGTATGAAATCCTTTCGTCTTTACATAGTTGAATGCGCTGACAACAAAATCACACAAAAATTATCAATGGAAATCAAATGTATCAACCCATGGAGGTCTGGATATGGAGTCACACTCAAAATCAAAGTGGAAAACCACATTACAGGCTGATCCAACTTTATGTAATGTCCTTAAAACAAGTCAAAATGAGGCCATGTGCCCGTATGACCGCCCTACAACGCCTGGGCATGCTCCTGATGAGGTGGCTGATGTCTTCCCAGACCTGGACTAAAGCATCCGCCAACTCCTGGACAGTCTGTGGTGCAACGTGGTGTTGGTGGATGGAGCGAGACACGATGTCCCAGATGTGCTCAATCGGATTCAGGTCTGTTGAATCGGTGGGCCAGTCCATAGCATCAATGCCTTCCTCTTGCAGGAACTGCTGACACACTTCAGCCACATGAGGCCTAGCATTGTCTTGCATTAGGAGGAACCCTGGGCCAACCGCACCAGCATATGGTCTCACAAGGGATTTGAGGATCTCTTCTAGGTACCTAATGGCAGACATGCTACCTCTGGCAAGCACATGGAGGGCTGTGCGGCCCCCCCAAAGAAATGCCACCCCACACCATTACTGACCCACCGCCAAACCGGTCATGCTGGAGGATGTTGCAGGCAGCAGAACATTCTCCACGTCATCTCCAGACTCTGTCACATGTGCTAAGTGTGAACCTGCTTTCATCTGTGAAGAGCACAGGGCACCAGTGGTAAATTTGCCAATCTTGGTGTTCTCTGGCAAATGGCAAGTGTCCTGCATGGTGTTGGACTGTAAGCACAACCCCCACCTATGGACGTCGAGCCCTCATACCGCCCTCATGGAGTCTGTTTCTGACCGTTTGAGTGGACACATGCACATTTGTGGCCTGCTGGAGGCCATTTTGCAGGGCTTTGGCAGTGCTCCTCCTTGCACAAAGGCGGAGGTAGCGGTCCTGCTGCTGGGTTGTTGCCTTCCTACGGCCTCCTCTGCATCTCCTGAGGTACTGGCCTGTCTACTGGTAGCGCCTCCATGCTCTGGACACTAAGCTGACAGACACAGCAAACCATTTTGCCATAGTCTCATATTGATGTGCCATCCTGAATGAGCTGCAACTACCTGAGCCACTTGTGTGGGTTGTAGACTCAGTCTCCTGCTACCACTAGAATGAAAGCACCGCCAGCTTCAAAAGTGACCAAAACATCAGCCAGGAAGCATAGGAACTGAGAAGTGGTCTGTGGTCACCACCTGCAGAACCACTCCTTTATTGGGGGGGGGTGTTGCTAATTGCCTATAATTTCCACCTGTTGTCTGTTCCATTTGCACAACAGCATGTGAAATTGATTGTCAATCAGTGTTGCTTCCTGAGTGGACAGTGTGATTCCACAGAAATGTCATTGACTTGGAGTTACATTGTGTTGTTTAAGTGTTCCCTTTATTTTTTTGAGCAGTGTATAACCAATGTATAGTACAAAAATATATATTTGTATACATATATTACATACATTACAGGGGTGTGGAAATTAATAAAAAAATAAATACTTGTCAAAGGGGGATATTTATCAAAGGATTTAGACTGGTTTTTCCTGTCTAAATTTGTCGCACAGAAAGTTGCAGTCTAAATATGCGACTTTTCTGCGACTTTTGCCCTAGAGGATTTTTAGAACATGATGCATGCTAGTCTATTTTTGACAGAAATGCATTGGAAAATGCATTGGTGCTGACTTTATCAAAAGCGACTTTTCAGCGACTAGTCGCAACGGCTGAAAGTACGCCGAAATGTCAGACCATGTTGGAGCAGGTTTAAATATAGACCACGAAGTCTGTGAACAGAATTTATCAAGAGCCGTGCGCCATTTGATAAATTAGGTGCACAATAGACCAGCCTCACCCTCTGTAGTTTGGTCTAAATTGATGCAGGACATAGACAACTTTGATAAATATCCCCCAAAGGGACTAAAACAGGAGCATAATGTCCTTTTGCACAAAATAATTTCAACAAAATACTATGTAAATGAGGTCTTTATTAATAATGCAGACCAAAAAGTACTTTAACCCCTCAAGGACTGGGCCAATTTTTTTTTTTTTATGGTTTAAATGATTTTTATTGTTTTTTGAG
Source organism: Hyla sarda (assembly GCF_029499605.1). NCBI lineage: Eukaryota > Metazoa > Chordata > Amphibia > Anura > Hylidae > Hyla > Hyla sarda. The sequence goes on along the minus strand of NC_079195.1, from coordinate 191,809,907 downwards.
AACATTTTTAGAAGAAATATTGGCCAAAGAAAACAAAACATGGCTAAAAGAATATTAAAAAACAATGTATCATATTCATATAGAATTTGAATCGAACAAATACTCAGTAGTATTATAGGTTTGTCTATCTAAAAAATGTAATCAAAAAATTATAAGGATGTTGTATAGTCAAATCCGGTTAAATGATATAAATTAATTTAAGTAAAAGAATTAAAGTTGCATATAATCATAATCACTAAGTATTATATAATCATACTTCTGATGCGTCAGCAATTGGTTTATTATTATGAATCCGGATCTCGTGGTCCTCCCCTCTCTCGTCTCGTCATGTTCCATGGAATCGTATGGAGAATGTATCACATAATGAATGTGCCAATTATAAGCTAATATATGTAAGAATAAATATAAGTATGAGTATAAATAATGGCACAGTAAGCTAATATCTCTCAATGGGATATCATATACAGTATGATATTTTCAGGGACCTTGGTAAAAACATAAAACTCAGGTACATTGCAATGACAACGATGTAGGTAAACAGCTGGAGATATTTATTTCACAGGGTAATGCTTCGTCCAACTTCTCCATTTTCTGTTGTTCATCTTCCAGGCATATGATGTCATAAAAGCAGCTAGATTTAAAGGGGTATTCCAGGCAAAACCTTTTTTTTATGTATATCAACTGGCTCTGGAAAGTTAAACAGGTTTGTAAATTACTTCCATTAAAAAATCTTAATCCTTCCAATAGTTATTAGCTTCTGAAGTTTTCTGTCTAACTGCTCAATGATGATGTCACGTCCCGGGAGCTGTGCATGATGGGAGAATATCCCCATAGGAACTCCACAGCTCCCGGGACGTGAGTCATCAGAGAGCAGTTAGACAGAAAACAACAACTCAACTTCAGAAGCTAATAACTATTGGAAGGATTAAGATTTTTTAATAGAAGTAATTTACAAATCTGTTTATCTTTCTGGAGCCAGTTGATATATAAACAAAAGTTTTGGCCTGGAATACCCCTTTAACAGCTTCTATGATGTCGGCTGTAGAAGGTACGGAGGTTGTTTTCCACCTGGATGCAATAAGTGTCCTGTATGCTATCAAAATGTGAGAGAATGGTGTCCTGAAATTTGTGTCTGCGTTGTGTAGGCCTCTATTTAATAGTGCAAGTTTGTTGGATAAGGAAACTGATTTGAGTGTTATTAGTTGTACCAGCAGTCCAGAAGATAATTTTAGTTTTTTTCACTTTGTTTTTTTTACGCCTCGCCCTATAATAGCCATAACTCCTATTTTTACCATCTACAGCAGTGATTCCCAACCGCGGTGCCGCGGCATACGTGTGTGCCGTTCAGCACTGCCCGTGGTGCCGCGGGATTTTGCCGTGAATTCTTTTATTATTATTATTTTTTTAAATGTCCCGCCCCGGCCTGACGGCGCAGGGGGGAAGGGAAGTCTGCGTGCGCAGTGCGCGCACAGCGTCCCCCTGCATCCCCTCCGTCCCCTGCGTCTCCCGCATCCCCCGTGTTCCCCCTCCTTCCTCCTCTGTTCCCTGTGTCCCCCGCGTCCCCCTCCTTCACCCTCCGTCCCCCTCTCCCTTACGGCGCAGTGAGACGAAAATGGGTCCCTGCCTGGGAAAGGAACGAGCTGCACCTGTGCTGGACTCCCATGCCTGCTGTGGAACTGCAAGCTGCGAGGGCCGGCTTGCTTAAGGTACGGTACCCTTTCCACCCCTCTGTTCACCTTCTCAACCCTGTCTAAACCCCCCACCGTCACCCAGGTCCACCCTCTACCCCCCCCTGTCAGCCATGTCCGCCTTGTCCACCTCCCTGTCCATCTCTATCACCCATGTAATCCCTCCCTTTCACCCATGTCCACCCACCCTGTCACCCATGTCTACCCCCCCTGTCACCCATGTCCACCCTCCCCTGTCACTCATGTCCGCACCCCCCCCCTGTCACCCATGTCCACCCTCCCTGTCACTCATGTCCACACCCCCCCTGTCACCCATGTCGCCTTCCTGTCACCCATGTCCACCCCCCCCCCCCGTCACTCCGGTCCACCCCCTCTCACACATGTCCCCCCACCTATCATCCCCGTCACCCATGTCCACCCTCCTGTCATCCATGTCTGCCTTGTCCACCCCCCCAGTCACCCATGTCCACCCCCCCAGTCACCCATGTCCACCCTACCTGTCACCCATGTTCACCTTCATGTCACCCATGTCCACCCCCTCTCACACATGTCCACCCTCCTGTCATCCATGTCTGCCTTGTCCACCCCCCTGTCCATCCCTGTCACTCATGTTAACCCCCCCTGTCTACCCCCGTAGTCTACCCTGTCACCCATGTCCACCCTCCTGTTCACCCATCTGTCCCTTTGTCACCCCAGTCCACCCCTCTCTGTCACTCCTGTCCCTCTTTTACCCCCTTGTCCACCCCTCTGACCCCCTGTCACCCATGTCCACCCCCCTGTCACCCATGTCCACCCCCTCTCACACATGTCCCCCCCACCTATCATCCCCGTCACCCATGTCCACCTCCCCTCTCACCCATGTCCACCCTCCTGTCATCCATGTCTGCCTTGTCCACTCCCCTGTCCATCCCTGTCACTCATGTTTACCCCCCCCGTCTACCCCCGTAGTCTACCCTGTCACCCATGTCCACCCTCCTGTTCACCCATCTGTCCCTTTGTCACCCTTGTCCACCCCTCTGACCCCCTGTCTCCCATGTCCAATCTCCTGTCATCCATGTCCACCCCCATCCAACCCTCTGTCACCCCTGCCCATCCCTGTCACCCATGTTCACCCTCCATTGTCCACCCCTCTGACCACATCCTTGTCACCCATGTCCAGCCCCTATTCACCCATGTCCACCCCCCCGTCACCCATGTCCACCCCCCCTGTCACCCATGTCCACCCTTCCCTGTCACCCATGTCCACCCTTCCCTGTCACTCATGTCCACACCCCCCCCCCCGTCACCCATGTCACCTTCCTGTCACCCATGTCCACCCCCCCGTCACTCATGTCCACCCCCCCCTGTCACCCATGTCCACCCTTCCCTGTCACCCATGTCCACCCTTCCATGTCACCCATGTTCACCTTCCTGTCACCCATGTCCACCCCCCATCACTCATGTCCACCCGCACTAACACATGTCCCCCCACCTATCATCCCCGTCACCCATGTCCACCCTCCTGTCATCCACGTCTGCCTTGTCCACTCCCCTGTCCATCCCTGTCATTCATGTTTACCCCCGTCTACCCCCGTAGTCTACTCTGTCACCCATGTCCACCCTCCTGTTCACCCATCTGTCCCTTTGTTACCCCAGTCCACCCCTCTGTCACTCCTGTCCCTCTTTTACCCCCTTGTCCACCCCTCTGACTCCATCTCCCCTGTCCACCCTCCTGTCACCCATGTCCACCCCCTGTCCACCTCTCTGTCACCCCTATGCCCCCGTCACCCATGTTCACTCTTCTATACCCATCTATCACCCTTGTACACCTCCCTACACCCCTCTGTCACCCATGTACACTTCTCTACAACCCTCTGTCATCCATGAACACTTTTCTACACCCTTCTGTCACCCATGTACACTTCTCTACACCCCTCTGTCACCCATGTACACTCCTCTACACCCCTCTGTCACCCATATACACCCATCTGTCACCCATGTACACTTCTCAACACCCCTCTGTCACCCATGTACACTTCTCAACACCCCTCTGTCACCCATGTACACTCAACTACACCCCTTTGTCACCCATGTACACTCCTCTACACCCATCTGTCACCCATGTACACTCCTCTACACCTCTCTGTCCACTCCTCTACAACCATCTGTCCACTCCTCTACACCCATCTGTCACCCATGTACACTCCTCTACACCCCTCTGTCACCCATGTACACTCCTCTACACCCCTCTGTCACCCATGTACACTCCTCTACACCCCTCTGTCACCCATGTACACTCCTCTACACCCCTCTGTCACCCATGTACACTCCTCTACACCCCTCTGTCACCCATGTACACTCCTCTACACCCCTCTGTCACCCATGTACACTCCTCTACACCCCTCTACACCCCTCTGTCACCCATGTACACCCCTCTATACCCCTCTGTCACCCATGTACACTCCCTACACCCCTCTGTCACCCATGTACACTCCTCTATACTCCTCTGTCACCCATGTACACCCCTCTGTCACCCATGTACACTCCTCTACACCCCTCTGTACACTCCTCTACACCCCTCTGTCACCCATGTACACTCCTCTGTACCCCTCTGTCACCCATGTACACTCCTCTACACCCCTCTGTACACTCCTCTACACCCCTCTGTCACCCATGTACACTCCTCTACACCCCTGTGTCAACCATGTACACTCCTCTACACCCCTCTGTCACCCATGTACACCCATCTGTCACCCATGTACACTCCTCTACACCCCTCTGTCACCCATGTACACTCCTCTATACCCCTCTGTCACTCATGTACACTCCTCTACACCCCTCTGTCACTCAGGTACACTCCTCTACACCCATCTGTCCACTCCTCTACACCCCTGTCACCCATGTACGCTCCTATACACCCCTTTGTACATTCCTCTACACCCCTTTCACCCATGTATGCTCCTCTACACCCCTGTCACCCATGTACACTCCACTACACCCCTCTGTCACCCATGTACACTCCTCTACACCCCTCTGTCACCCATGTACACCCATCTGTCACCCATGTACACTCCTCTACACCCCTCTGTCACCCATGTACACCCCTCTGTCACCCATGTACACTCCTCTACACCCATCTGTCACCCATGTACACCCCTCTGTCACCCATGTACACTCCTCTACACCCCTCTGTCACCCATGTACACCCATGTACACTCCTCTACACCCCTCTGTCACCCATGTACACCCATCTGTCACTCATGTACACTCCTCTACACCCTCCTGCCACCCATGTACATTACTCTACATCCCTCTGTCACCCATGTACACTCCTCTACACCCCTCTGTCACCCATGTACACCCATCTGTCACCCATGTACACTCCTCTACACCCATCTGTCACCCATGTACGCTCCTCTACACCCCTCTGAATGCTCCTCTACACCCCTGTCACCCATGTACGCTCCTCTACACCCCTGTCACCCATGTACACTCCTCTACACCCCTCTAAACCCCTCTGTCACCCATGTCCACCCCTCTGTCACCCATGTCCACTCTTCTACACCCCTCTGTCACCCATGTAAAAAAAAAGAAAAAAAAGTTTGGCGCCTAATAGGTTTGTTTTGCAGGTTTAGCCTCTTCAGGACATAGGGCGTATGGATACGCCCTGAATCCCGAGTCCTTAAGGACCGAGGGCGTATCCATACGCCCGTGGGAATTCCGGCCCCCACCGCTAGCCGGTTGGGGACCGGAGCCGGATGCCTGCTGAAATCGTTCAGCAGGCATCTCGGCATATCGCCCAGGGGGGTCATTATGCCCCCCCATGTCGGCGATCGCCGCAGATCGCTGGACAATTCAGTCCAGCGATCTGCGGCGATTCCGGGTCAATCGGGTCTCCAGTGACCCGATGACCCGGAATTACTGGCTGTTCGGGGCCGTCAGAGACGGCACCGAACAGCCAGAGCCTGCAGGGGTGAGGTGGCACTGGTGCCACCTCACGATCGCCCTGATTCGTCGGCCGGATTACCGGCCGACCAATCAGGGCGCCTGCTGCGGGTGTCACTCCCGCACCCGCTCCGCCCCTCTTCTGGAGGACGTGAGCGGGTGCGGGACGTGCACCCCGGGTGCTGGGGACCCCGATCCCCGGCGCCCCTGTTGGGATCGGGGCCCCAGGAGCAGCTGCGGCGGCGGGACTGACCTGCAGCGTCTGGATCGTTGGAGGTGAGTGACAGCCTCCTGCTGTTGCTTAGCAACAGCTCCCAGCATGCAAAAAGGGCATGCTGGGAGCTGTAGTTATGCAACAGCAGGAGGCAGACAACCACAACTCCCAGCATTCCCTTATGGGCATGCTGGGACTTATGGTTTTGCAACAGCTGGAGGCACATTCTTTCTATGGAAAAGTGTACCTTCAGCTGTTGTCTAACTACAACTCCCAGCTTGCACAAACAGCTAAAGTGCATGCTGGGAGTTGTAGTGGTGCATCTGCTGGTTGCATAACTACAACTCCCAGCATGCCCGTTGGCTGTCGGTGACTGCTGAGAGTTGTAGTTTTGCAACAGCTGAAGGCACACTGGTTGTGAAACTCAGAGTTTTTTTTTACCTAACTCAGTGTTTCACGACCGGTGTGCCTCCAGCTGTTGCAAACTACAACTCTCAGCAGTCACCGTACACCATGCACCGTACATGCTGGGAGTTGTAGTTTTGCAACAGCTGGAGGCACACTGGTTGTGAAACACTGAGTTAGGTCACAAACTCAGTGATTCATAACCAGTGTGCCTACAGTTGTTGCAAAACTGCAACTCTCAGCAGTCACCGACAGCCAACGGGCATGCTGGGAGTTGTAGTTATGCAACAGCTTGATGTCCCCCCCCCCCCCCCAATGTGAACGTACAGGGTACACTCACATGGGCGGAGGATTACAGTAAGTATTTGGCTGCAAATTTGAGCTGCCGCAAACTTTCTGCTGCAGCTCAAATTGCCAGCGAGAAACTACTGTGAACCCCCCGCCCGTGCGACTGTACCCTAAAAACACTACACTACACTACCACAAAAAATAAAAAGTAAAAAACACTACATATACACATACCCCTACACAGCCCCCCTCCCCTCCCCAATAAAAATGAAAAACGTCTGGTACGCCACTGTTTCCAGAACGGAGCCTCCAGCTGTTGCAAAACAACTCCCAGTATTGTCGGACAGCCGTTGACTGTCCAGGCATGGTGGGAGTTTTGCAACAGCTGGAGGCACCCTGTTTGGGAATCACTGGCGTAGAATACCCCTATGTCCACCCCTATGCAATCCCTAATTTAGGCCTCAAATGCGCATGGCGCTCTCACTTTGGAGCCCTGTCGTATTTCAAGGCAACAGTTTAGGGCCACATATGGGGTATCGCCGTACTCGGGAGAAATTGTGTTACAAATTTTGGGGGGTATTTTCTGCTTTTACCCTTTTTAAAAATGTAAAATTTTTGGGAAAACAAGCATTTTAGGTAAAAAAAATTTTTTTTTTTTACATATGCAAAAGTCGTGAAACACCTGTGGGGTATAAAGGTTCACTTAACCCTTTGTTACGTTCCCCGAGGGGTCTAGTTTCCAAAATGGTATGCCATGTGTTTTTTTTTTGCTATCCTGGCACCATAGGGGCTTCCTAAATGCGGCATGCCCCCAGAGAAAAATTTGCGTTCAAAAAGCCAAATGTGACTCCTTCTCTTCTGAGACCTGTAGTGCGCCAGCAGAGCACTTTTCACCCCCATATGGGGTGTTTTCTGAATCGGGAGAAATTGGGCTTCAAATTTTTAGGGGTATTTTCTGCTATTACCCTTTTTAAAAATAAATTTTTTTGGGGAAAACAAGCATTTTAGGTAAAATTTTTTATTTTTTTTTTACATTTGCAAAAGTCGTGAAACACCTGTGGGGTATTAAGGTTCACTTTATCCCATGTTACATTCCCCGAGGGGTCTAGTTTCCAAAATGGTATGCCATGTGTTTTTTTTTTGCTGTTCTGGCACCATAAGGGCTTCCTAAAGGTAACATGCCCCCCAAAAACCATTTCAGAAAAACGTACTCTCCAAAATCCCCTTGTCGCTCCTTCCCTTCTGAGCCCTCTACTGCGCCCACCGAACACTTTACATAGACATATGAGGTATGTGCTTACTCGAGAGAAATTGGGCTACAAATACAAGTAAAAATTTTGTCCTTTTACCCCTTGTAAAAATTCAAAAATTGGGTCTACAAGAACATGCGAGTGTAAAAAATGAAGATTGTGAATTTTCTCCTTCACTTTGCTGCTATTCGTGTGAAACACCTAAAGGGTTAAAACGCTGACTGAATGTCATTTTGAATACTTTGGGGGGTGTAGTTTTTATAATGGGGTCATTTATGGGGTATTTCTAATATGAAGACCCTTCAAATCCACTTCAAACCTGAACTGGTCCCTGAAAAATACTGAGTTTGAAAATTTTGTGAAAAATCGGAAAATTGCTGCTGACCGTTGAAGCCCTCTGGTGTCTTCCAAAAGTAAAAACACGTCAATTTTATGATGCAAACATAAAGTAGACATATTGTATATGTGAACCAAAAAAAAATGTATTCGTAATATCCATTTTCCTTACAAGCAGAGAGCTTCAAAGTTAGAAAAATGCTAAATTTTCAAATTTTTCATCAAATTTACGGATTTTTCACCAAGAAAGGATGCAAGTATCGACAAAAATTTACCACTATGTTAAAGTAGAATATGTCACGAAAAAACAATCTCGGAATCAGAATGATAACTAAAAGCATTCCAGAGTTATTAATGTTTAAAGTGACAGTGGTCAGATGTGCAAAAAACGCTCCGGTCCTTAAGGCCAAAATGGGCTCCGTCCTGAAGGGGTTAAAGGTGAAGAATTGTGTGTGGAAGAAATCGTGATGATGGCCCAGAGCAGATGGAGAAGAGAAGGCAACGATGCAAATTAGAGAAGATGTCATTGGTGAGTTGCTGTATAAAGCAGCACTTTAAACTACATAAATAGATATAGTGCATTGCGTTTTTTACCGTTTTTCCTTTTCTTGCTTGTCAACCTCGGTAGCGGTGCCCCGAGGAAAAAAAAATTTCCGAGGTGTGCCCCGACCCGAAAAAGCTTGGGAAACACTGATCTACAGACTCATATGAGGGCTTGTTTTTTTATGTGAGACCAATCTTACTTTGTAATGACACCTTTCATTTTACCATAATATATGCTCTGAAAAAAAAAAAAATTGTCAGGTGAAACTGATATAAAATGTTATTTTGATACTTTAAGCTGGCACAATTACAGCGATACCAAATTTGTATTGTTTCAGTTAGGTTTTACTAATCTAAAAATTTTTTTTTTCAATTGTCATTTTCTGACCCTTATAACACTTATTTTTTCGTATACCGGTCTGAATGAGGGCTAATTTTATGCGCCTTAATCTGTTGTTTGTATTGGTACCGTTTTAGTATTGATCAGACATTTGGTTTGGTATTTTTTTCCGTTTACGCAATTGACTGTACAGGATATATGTTATATATTAATGGTTCAGACAATTATGCACGCGGCAATACCAAATATGTTATGTTTATTTTTATTTTGTTAAAAACATTTTTGGGGGAAAATAGGAAAGGAGGGGTGATGTAAACTTTAAATACGTAAGTGTGTGTTTTTTAAACTTACATACATTTTTTTTTTACACTTTAATGGTCTATTCACATGTACAGTATTCTGTGCAGATTTGATGCTCAACACAGCTAGAAATCCTGCACATAAAATCTGCGCAGAATACTGTACGTGTGAATAGACCCTAAAAAGAAATCATTAGATTCCTCATACAGATCAATGAAGTTCCATAGAACTCCTTTGATCTGTGTCATCTGTGCTCATTTACTTGAGACTGCTCCAGGCAGGCTCAATCAAATACAGACCCACAGCAGCAATCAGAGGAGTGGATCATCAACCCCCAAACCCCCCCCCCCCGCACCATCGCGTTGCGGGGGGGAAATCTGCCTCACTGGACCACCATGTCCTTTTAATCGCTGCTGTCAACTTTGACAGCGGTGATCTAAAGGTTAAATAGCCAGCCGCAGTGATTGCTGCATGACGGTTATTAAAGGCGGCCTCCAGCTACTGAAATCAGCTGGGGGGGCGGCGGATATGGAGCGGGCACGAGTCAGCGCTGCCGTATTTTTATTTTTTTAAATAAAAGAGGATAGTCAGTGTGACTCTGCTTGCCCGATGCCGGTCTAAAGGATTAAAAAATTCAGCTGCCTGGAGCTGCATGTCCTGGGTGTCGGGCGATAGGATTTCCACATCCCTGCATTATATAAAAAGTTTTTGCACATGACGATGCAAATTTAAATATTTTTTTTTATTTAGGTTAATATATGAAAATGAGAATATTTTTTTTGTTTAAAGGGCTACTCCACTGGCCAGAAAAACTGAAAACAATTGTTATCTCATCAGTAGATGAAATGAATAACAAACAGTTCAATACTGGGCACAGATCATAATGACATTAAAAAGGATTTAATAAACAACATAATGAATCAAGTCCTTAAATAGAAGTGGTGAACAATACGGGTTATAGCTAAAAGAGAAAAAATAAGAAGTAAGTAATATAGGTTGGTATATAACCAGTATGTCCTTCAGCATCCGTGTGGTACGTTATTGAGTAAAATCATCAGTTTGGTCAAAGTTGATGTCTAGCTCCATATTTTCCATTTACATGAGATAGTCAACTTCTATTATATTGAAATAGTTCAAACACAGCATTTCCATACATTTAAATTCCTATATTTTTTAGATATATATTATATATCCTTTTTATTTTTTTTTACACTTTTTTTTTTATCACCTTAAGGCTAGATTTCCACTTGTTTTTTTTTTTTGGCAGTTTTTGGAGTCCTGCCACTGCAGTTTTTGAGCCAAAGTCAGAAGTGTAGTCAAAAGGAATAAGACATATAAAGGAAGGACTTACACTTCTCCTCCCTTATGGATCCACTTCTTACTTTGGCTCAAAAACTGCAGTGGCAGTTTTCCAAAAACTACCAGAAAAAAAACCAAGTGGAAACCTAGCCTAAGGGATGCAAGCATTCAATTGCTCATACAGATTAATGCAATATGGCAGGATGTAATAGCAGATCGGTTATGGCAGCTATGGAGGTCTATTAAAGGCCTCAAGCTGCCATGACAATGTTTTTGCAACCCTCTATCGGGTTGTGAGAGAGCTGATCAACCCCTGACCCACCAATGATGAAGCTAATTGCTGCCAGCCATGACAGCAGCATCTAAACAGATAAATATCTATGTGTCAGCTGCTGATTGTGTATGCAGTGAGACTCATCCAAACATTTTTTTCTGGGGTAAGGAGTCATTTCTGGTAAAAAGGGTTATCCAGTATTAGAAAAGCATAGCTGCTTTCTTCCAAAAACAGTGCCACACCCGTCCTCAGGCTGTGTGTGATACTGCTACTTGGCTCCATTCACTTCAATGGAACTGAGCTGCAGTACCACACACAAACTAAGGACATAAATGGCATTGTTTCTGTAAGAAAACAGCTATGTTTTTCTAATGCTGGATAACACCTTCAAGGTACGTTCACACCAGTGGTTTACCCACGAGTTTCCTCGCTGTGGATCCTCCACAGTGGAATAAATGCAGCTGAAAATCCGAAGGCGATTACCTCAATAGGGTCTGCTGCAGATTTTCCACTGCAAAAAATTCATGCCGAGGAAGACCTGCCACAGAAAACTCTTGGGTAACCCGCCCGTGTAACCCCAATTAAATAATTTACAAATATGTTAGGAATCACATTGACCACAAAATGATGGGAAGTTGTTTAAATGACAGTAACCATGTAAATGTAGAATGACTTTAAGTGACTGTGTAAGATTAGAAAAAGAGGATGTGTTTTACTCTTCTCAGAATCAGCGCTGTTCTTTGTCTATGGTGCATAAATTCTTGTTTTCTACTTTTGCTACATATATATGTTATATAATATATATGGCAATAGCGATTTCATGGTCAACGCTCTCCCAAGGTCAAATAAAGTCAACCTTGAACTCTGCTAATATAAGCCATGGAGTGTGCAGCCTTGGGAGATATATAGCCTCAGCTCCCTCCTATATCACAATTATTTTTGTGGTGCAAAGGGGAAAGAAAGATGAAAGAGAAGTATGGGAGAAAAGAAAATGATCTAGAAAGAGGTTAAATTAGATAATAAAGTAGTGGTAGAGGGAGACAGAAAAGTAATAGGATGAAGGAGGGAGGGACATTGAGTTTAATAGAATGAGAGCATAAGAGAAGACAAAAAGGATAGGACCGAGTTGAATTAAAGGAATAGTGACATATAGGCTATGTTCACACGACAGAATTTCCAAGAGGAATTCCATAGGAATATTCAGCTTGGAAATTCGGCTGCAGCAGAGTCCTATCGATTTAAATGGCAATCTGCTGCACTGTGCACACAACTGAATTTCTGTGCCAGATGTTTCTGCGTTGGAAATCCCGATTCAGGAGTTCACACAAAGAATAGACATGTCTATTCTTTCTGCATATTCTGCTCAGAAATGCATTGCCATCTATGAGACGCCACATATCCAAGTGGTCCTAGCGCCTGCCAGAACACTCAAATGTCCACAATGTCTGCTCCTGTTTTCAGGGTGAACATTCCGCACAGGATCAACCGTAGGGGAAGTTCCACATTGCATATTTTTTATACTAAATACTGAAATTCCGCAACAAATTACAGTACAATGTAAGTGTATAGGGAGTTAAGTTACTTGGCAGAGGGTAACAGGTCATAGTGCGGGTAACTGCTGGCTCAGCGGACCAGAAAACCAAAGCATTGAGGAATTTGACGAAGCAGGTCATTGTCAAAGCCAGAGTCATGGGTAGGTGGCTGGGGGTGAGAGCAGGGGAGGACTGACCGGTCGGAGGTCCGAGGGCCCGGCCGGGTAAAGGGTTTACCACTACTAAGGATCAAAGACACTTGTCCCGGATCCCCAGGCAGACAGTACTGCCTTCTCCTGTATGTGCAGTACACATACACAGGAAAAGACATCCCCCTCTGTGTGAACCGTATCTGTGGGCAACACAGAGGAGATGTGACCTCCGCCCCCACGCAACAGAGCAGGAGCTGATGACGTCACTCATCAGCGTCTGCACTTTGGAGTAATGAAGACGCAGGCCCCTGCTGCGCTCCGGAGGAGAAGATCACTGCGTGGGACATCAGGTGAGCATATATATATATATATATATATATATATATATATATATATATATACATACTTTTTTTTTTCAATCTGGGAAGGGGGGGGGGGGGAGGGAGAGAGGGAAAAAACTCTGCTGTCTACACCTACTGGATGGGGACACCAACTCTGCTGCCAACACCTACTAGAAAGAAGGGGGGTGGCTAGGGGAAAAAAAACTCTGCTGCCTGCACCTACTTTGGGGGGGGGGACGGGACTCTGCTACCCATACCTACTGGGGGGGGGGTGGGGGGAGTCTACTGCCTATACATACTAGGGGGGGGAAACTCTGCTGCCTACACCTACTGTGGGGGGGGGGGGGGATCCTGCTGCCTACACCTACTGTGTGGGGGATTCTGCTGCCTACTGTGGGGGGGGGGGGCATGACACTGCAGCCGACAAGCCCCCTCAATACATTTCTATGGCAGAGGTGGAGACTGCCGAAAGCAGCGCTTCGGCTCTCCTATACAGATGTATTGAGGGGGCGTGTTGGCTACCGCGTCATGCAGTGGTCGGACATGCTCCCTGGCCGCTGACTGAGAGGGACCCCAATAGTCGGACCCCCCGCGATCTGAAACTTATCCCCTATCCTTAGGATAGGGGATATGTTTTCGTATCCTAGAGTACTCCTTTAAGCCATGTTTTTGGGTTGCTGAGTTACAACATTATGGGGGAGATTTATTAAAACCTGTTCAAAGAAAAAGTTGCCCATAGCAACCAATCAAATCGCTTCTTTCATTTTGCAGAGGCCTTGTTAAAAATGAAAGAAGAGCGCTGATTGGTTGCTATGGACAACTTTTCCTCTGGACAAATCTCCCCCTATGGTTCTAATTATAGCTTTCCCAACGCTAGTCATCCAGCTTTCCCATACTCCTGAATGACTATTCTTCCTCGTGACATGCTGCCTATTGCTGCACAGCAAGCCAGTAGTAGTGTCCAAGACTTGCATCCGACATTATAACACTACACAGTCCACACTGTCAGGGAATACGGACAGGAAGCAGTCACTTTTTGGCGCTGTACTAGAATAAAATCCGTATACTGCAGATGAAATCGGATTGCCCCCCTCCAGCTCTTAATAGAGTTGATTAGCAGCCGCTCCGTTATCCCTATGTATCCACAGCAGGGCAGGAGCGGATTACCCAGGATAACTTCTTCCATAATACCATCCAATTGGTTACATGAGGATTTAACAGATGGGCTCCTCTGTGAGTGCAAACATTGGATCCCCCAGTACCCAGATTATCAGGGGCCAGAGATATGACTAGTATAGACAGCTGGCACAGTGACATAAGGGGCTTCACACAAACAGGACAGATTGTAGCAGCAATAAACATGGATTCCCACCTTCGTTTAGAGAAACACGTGTGTCACATGAGGCTGGTACATTGTCACGGGGACAACGGCCATAGACATTGTCATATCAATTCTATTTGGGTTACACAAAGTTTAGGAGAAAATGTGTCTTGGCCGCGCTAAGCAGCCGGCAGGGACAATTTGACACGCTGGTGGGTTCCTGACATTGTGATGAACATATTTCATGCTCGTCTTATCCATAGATTAAGGTCTCCGCTCCATAACAAGTGGAGACAGACAGGGAATTACTGTGTCCTCCACTCAAGACCAGACAATAATTGTTGTTCGCTTATGTTCCGCACAATGGAAAGGCTTGAGAGTGCACGAGGAGATGTGAGAAGTTGTGAAATATTGGTGGGATATACCAGGGAATGGGAAGGCTGACGCTCAGCATTTAAATGGAGTCACAACCTCAAGCCCTGTTGCAAAAACCTATAATGTAGCTTATTCCCTTATATCATATGTCATTAAAAAACACTTATATGGCAGAGGCAAACTTTATATTAATGCCTATTAGAATGATGTGTGCAAAACTACAACTCCCAGCATGCCCAGACAGCCTTCGGCTGTCTGGGCATGCTGGGATTTGTAGTTTTGCAACAGCCGGGTTGAGAAACACTGCTGTGGGGGCTGTCAGCAAATATCTTCTAATAGGATTTGCCATCTTGTTCTAGGCTAGGACGAAGGAGCATATTGGGGGAGATTTATCAAAACCTGTGCAGAGGAAAACTTGCCCAGTTGCCCATAGCAACCAATCAGCTTGCTTCTTTCATTTTCATGAAGGCCTGTGAAAAATGAAAGAAGCGATCTGATTGGTTGCTATGGGCAACTGGACAACTTTTCCTCTGCACAGGTTTTGATAAATCTCCCCCAAAGTGCCTATAGGGCAAGGGACACTACAACATAAAGCTGCTTGCAAATTGAGGTAACATTGATGTTGCGATACCACTGCAAAAATTCTCTATGGGGAAGAACGTACCTGTGATTCATTTTCCCATAAGGAACAAGTAAAGTCATGTTCACAATGCAAATTTGACTTCTTCTAACACAGCCTTAATGAGAAAAATAATAATAATAATAATAATATATATATATATATATATATATATATATATATATAATGTTATTAATTTTCTTTTGTATAAATACAACACAAAAATACTATATTTTAACCGATACAGTAGTCACTTTTGACAAAGTCCCCCCCCCCCCCATATAACTCTATAAAGAGGAAAGAAGTGGCAAAAAAACAAACAAAAAAAACTGAAGTGTTAGTTGTAAATAAGGGATGGTGTACAAACACTATATGTACAAAAGTAAAGGGACCCCTACTCATTACACCTATAGGAGCTTTTAGGATAGACCATTCTAAATCCATAAGCATTAATATAGAGTTGCCCCCCCCCCCCCCCCTTTTCAGTCATAATGGCTTCTAGTTTTCTGGGAAGACTTTCTACAAGATTTTGGAATGTGTATGTGAGTGGTTCCAATGTGGAGGATAGGTGGGGTAGTTTAGGGCAACTGGGGGGTAGTAGTCTCTCTGACAGAGTCTCAGTGTGGTCACAGTAGCCTTGAGGCTGGCTAACCCACTATGTCCTCCCATGGACCTGTACAACTTTAGTAAATAGGGTACTGCTCAAACGTGGCAAGTCCCTGACCCCTGTGTACACTATGGTGAGGTGTCTGGGAGGTGGTATACCTGTGATGGGTGGGGGCATACACTGCACCAAAATTAAACAGGTGACACAATTACTCAGGAACATGAGCCACAAAAATAAATAAGGGGAACTTAGTAGGGCCTCCAAAGCACACAAAAACAACACCATTAATACATTCTCCTCCTGTATGTGGGTTTGTGTGCCAGGTCTATTTTTTTAGTCCCAGTCCTGTTTTGAGGAGAGAGGGTTGGACTTGGGAGACTCCTCCCTTAGAACGTATTAGCAGTCTCAAGCAGAAGCGGGTCTGAGGGAAGGTCATGTGACCCAGATATAAAGCATCTTTACATGTAATCCTCCAGTGCTGGAAATACAGAGAGATAATAACCCTTGTACATCTTAAAGGGTACCTTTCATCTAAAAAAAACTTTTGATATATCATAGATTAACATATGCAGAATGACTTTCCAATTGCATGTTATTAAAAAATATGCTTCTTTCTATTTAATTTTCCACTTTGAAAAAATGACCACTAGAGGTCTCCCTACCAGTCCTGGTCGCAAGCCCTTTTTATTGATTTCAGACTCATGCTGGAGTCCTAAATCTCAGACTGCAGCCGGGACACAGACAAGCTCAGCTGGCAGCTCTGAATCTTCTCCTCTCTGTTTACAACTGCATGTACAGAGAGAGAAAGATCATTGTGCGACAAAATTGAAGAAAAAATTTCATTTTGTAACTTTTGGGGGCTTCCGTTTCTATGCAGTGCATTTTTTGGTCAAAATGACACCTTATCTTTATTCTGTAGGTCCATACGATTAAAATGATTCCTTACTTATATAGGTTGGATTTTGTCGTACTTCTGAAAAAAATCATAACTACATGCAGGAAAATTTATACTGTCACGATGCCGGCTGGCAGGTAGTGGATCCTCTGTGCCAGAGAGGGATTGGCGTGGACCGTGCTAGAGGATCGGTTCTAAGTCACTACTGGTTTTCACCAGAGCCCGCCGCAAAGCGGGATGGTCTTGCTGCGGCGGTAGTGACCAGGTCGTATCCCCTAGCAACGGCTCAACCTCTCTGGCTGCTGAAGATAGGCGCGGTACAAGGGAGTAGACAGAAGCAAGGTCGGACGTAGCAGAAGGTCGGGGCAGGCAGCAAGGATCGTAGTCAGGGGCAACGGCAGAAGGTCTGGAATCACAGGCAAGGAACACACAAGGAACGCTTTCACTGGCACTAGGGCAACAAGATCCGGCGAGGGAGTGAAGGGGAAGTGAGGTGATATAGGGAAGTGCACAGGTGTAAACACTAATTGGAACCACTGCACCAATCAGCGGTGCAGTGGCCCTTTAAATCGCAAAGACCCGGCGCGCGCGCGCCCTAGGGAGCGGGGCCGCGCGCGCCGGGACAGAACTGACGGGGAGCGAGTAAGGTACGGGAGCCGGGGTGCGCATCGCGAGCGGGCGCTACCCGCATCGCGAATCGCATCCCGGCCGGAGGTGGTAACGCAGCGCCCCGGGTCCGTGGAACCGACCGGGGCGCTGCAGTGAGGGAAGTGTAGCGAGCGCTCCGGGGAGGAGCGGGGACCCGGAGCGCTCGGCGTAACAGTACCCCCCCCCTTGGGTCTCCCCCTCTTCTTGGGGCCTGAGAACCTGAGGATCAGACTTTTGTCCAGGATATTGTCCTCAGGTTCCCAGGACCTCTCTTCTGGACCACAACCCTCCCAATCCACTAAAAAAAAAGTTCTTCCCCTGACCTTTTTAGAGGCCAAAATCTCTTTAACAGAGAAGATGTCCGAGGAGCCGGAAACAGGAGTGGGAGGAACAGATTTAGGAGAAAAACGGTTGAGGATGAGAGGTTTAAGAAGAGAGACGTGAAAGGCATTAGGGATACGAAGAGAAGGAGGAAGAAGAAGTTTGTAAGAGACAGGATTAATTTGACACAAAACTTTAAAAGGACCAAGATAGCGTGGTCCCAACTTATAGCTCGGGACACGGAAACGGACATATTTAGCGGAGAGCCATACCTTGTCTCCAGGGGAAAAAATGGGAGGAGCTCTTCTTTTCTTATCTGCGAATCTCTTCATGCGAGAAGAAGCCTGTAAGAGAGAATTTTGGGTCTCTTTCCATATGGTGGAAAGATCACGAGAAATTTCATCCACAGCGGGCAGACCAGAGGGCAAGGGGGTAGGGAGGGGGGGAAGAGGGTGACGGCCGTACACCACGAAAAACGGAGATTTGGAGGAAGATTCAGAGATTCTGAAATTATACGAGAATTCGGCCCAAGGTAGAAGATCTGCCCAGTCATCCTGGCGGGAGGAAACAAAATGTCGTAAATAGTCACCCAAGATCTGGTTAATTCTCTCTACTTGTCCATTGGATTGAGGATGGTATGCAGAAGAAAAATTTAATTTAATCTTGAGTTGTTTACAGAGAGCCCTCCAGAATTTAGACACAAATTGGACGCCTCTATCCGAGACGATCTGTGTAGGCAACCCGTGAAGACGAAAAATGTGTACAAAAAATTGTTTAGCCAACTGAGGCGCTGAAGGAAGACCAGGAAGAGGGATGAAATGTGCCATTTTGGAGAATCGATCAACGACCACCCAAATAACAGTGTTGCCATGGGATGGGGGTAAGTCAGTAATAAAATCCATACCAATCAGAGACCAAGGTTGTTCGGGGACAGGTAGAGGATGAAGAAAACCAGCGGGCTTCTGGCGAGGAGTCTTATCCCGGGCACAGATAGTGCAGGCTCGCACAAAGTCCACCACATCAGTCTCTAGAGTCGGCCACCAATAGAAGCGAGAGATGAGTTGCACAGATTTCTTGATGCCCGCATGACCTGCGAGATGGGAGGAGTGACCCCATTTGAGGATCCCAAGGCGTTGGCGTGGAGAAACAAAGGTCTTTCCTGGAGGAGTTTGCCTGATGGAGGCTGGAGAAGTGGAAATCAGGCAGTCAGGAGGAATGATGTGTTGAGGAGAGAGTTCAATTTCAGAGGCATCTGAGGAACGAGAGAGAGCATCGGCCCTAATGTTTTTATCAGCAGGCCGAAAGTGAATTTCAAAATTAAATCGGGCAAAGAACAGAGACCACCTGGCCTGACGAGGATTCAGCCGTTGGGCAGACTGGAGGTAGGAGAGGTTCTTGTGATCGGTGTAAATAATAACTGGAAATCTTGATCCCTCCAGCAGATGCCTCCATTCCTCAAGTGCTAATTTAATGGCTAGAAGCTCTCGATCCCCGATGGAGTAGTTCCTCTCCGCCGGAGAGAAGGTCCTGGAAAAAAAACCACAAGTAACAGCATGCCCGGAAGAGTTTTTTTGTAGAAGGACAGCTCCAGCTCCCACTGAGGAGGCATCAACCTCCAATAGGAAGGGTTTAGATGGGTCAGGTCTGGAGAGCACGGGAGCCGAAGAAAAGGCAGACTTGAGTCGTTTAAAGGCGTCTTCCGCTTGAGGAGGCCAAGACTTGGGATCGGCATTTTTTTTTGTTAAAGCCACAATAGGAGCCACAATGGTAGAAAAATGTGGAATAAATTGCCTGTAATAATTGGCGAACCCCAAAAAACGTTGGATGGCACGGAGTCCGGAGGGGCGTGGCCAATCTAAGACGGCAGAGAGTTTATCTGGGTCCATTTGTAGTCCCTGGCCAGAGACCAAGTATCCTAGAAAAGGAAGAGATTGGCATTCAAACAGACATTTCTCTATTTTGGCATAGAGTTGATTATCACGAAGTCTCTGAAGAACCATACGGACATGCTGGCGGTGTTCTTCAAGATTGGCAGAAAAAATCAGGATATCGTCCAGATATACAACAACACAGGAGTATAGTAGATCACGAAAAATTTCATTAACAAAGTCTTGGAAGACGGCAGGGGCGTTGCATAGACCAAAGGGCATGACCAGATACTCAAAGTGTCCATCTCTGGTGTTAAATGCCGTTTTCCATTCATCCCCCTCTCTGATGCGGATGAGATTATAAGCACCTCTTAAGTCCAGTTTGGTAAAAATATGGGCACCTTGGAGACGATCAAAGAGTTCAGAGATGAGGGGTAGGGGGTAGCGGTTCTTAACCGTGATTTTATTAAGACCGCGGTAGTCAATGCAAGGACGTAGAGAGCCATCTTTTTTGGACACAAAGAAAAATCCGGCTCCGGCAGGAGAGGAGGATTTACGGATAAAGCCCTTTTTTAAATTTTCTTGGACGTATTCAGACATGGCAAGAGTCTCTGGGACGGACAGAGGATAGATTCTGCCCCGGGGTGGAGTAGTGCCCGGGAGGAGGTCAATGGGACAATCATAAGGCCTGTGAGGAGGTAGAGTCTCAGCTTGTTTTTTGCAAAAAACGTCCGCAAAGTCCATATAGGCCTTAGGGAGACCGGTTACATGAGGAAGCACAGGGACACGGCAAGGTTTACTGGGAACCGGTTTTAAGCAGTCCTTGGAACAAGAGGGCCCCCAACTCTTGATCTCCCCAGTGGACCAATCCAGGATTGGGGAATGGAGTTGAAGCCAGGGAAGTCCAAGAAGGATTTCAGAAGTGCAATTGGGGAGGACCAACAGTTCAATCCTCTCGTGATGAGATCCGATGCACATTAGAAGGGGCTCCGTGCGGAAACGTATAGTACAGTCCAATCTTTCATTGTTTACACAATTGATGTAGAGGGGTCTGGCGAGACTGGTCACCGGGATGTTGAACCTATTGACGAGAGAGGCTAAGATGAAATTTCCTGCAGATCCAGAGTCCAAGAAGGCCACAGCAGAGAAGGAGAAGGCAGAGGCAGACATCCGCACAGGCACAGTAAGACGTGGAGAAGCAGAGTAGACATCAAGGACTGTCTCACCTTTGTGCGGAGTCAGCGGACGTCTTTCCAGGCGGGGAGGACGGATAGGACAATCCTTCAGGAAGTGTTCGGTACTAGCACAGTACAGGCAGAGATTCTCCATGCGGCGTCGTGTCCTCTCTTGGGGTGTCAGGCGAGACCGGTCGACCTGCATAGCCTCCACGGCGGGAGGCACAGGAACAGATTGCAGGGGACCAGAGGAGAGAGGAGCCGGGGAGAAGAAACGCCTCGTGCGAACAGAGTCCATATCCTGGCGGAGCTCCTGACGCCGTTCGGAAAAACGCATGTCAATGCGAGTGGCAAGATGGATGAGTTCATGTAGGTTAGCAGGGATTTCTCGTGCGGCCAGAACATCTTTAATGTTGCTGGATAGGCCTTTTTTAAAGGTCGCGCAGAGTGCCTCATTATTCCAGGATAATTCTGAAGCAAGGGTACGGAACTGTACGGCATACTCGCCAACGGAAGAATTACCCTGGACCAGGTTCAACAGGGCAGTCTCAGCAGAAGAGGCTCGGGCAGGTTCCTCAAAGACACTTCGAATTTCCGAGAAGAAGGAGTGTACAGAGGCAGTGACGGGGTCATTGCGGTCCCAGAGCGGTGTGGCCCAAGCCAGGGCTTTTCCAGACAGCAGGCTGACTACGAAAGCCACCTTAGACCTTTCAGTGGGGAACTGGTCCGACATCATCTCCAAGTGTAATGAACATTGGGAAAGAAAGCCACGGCAAAACTTAGAGTCCCCATCAAATTTATCCGGCAAGGATAGTCGTATTCCAGAAGCGGCCACTCGCTGCGGAGGAGGTACAGGAGCTGGCGGAGGAGATGATTGCTGGAGCTGTGGTAGTAACTGTTGTAGCATAACAGTCAGTTGAGACAGCTGTTGGCCTTGTTGCGCAATCTGTTGTGACTGCTGGGCGACCACCGTGGTGAGGTCAGCGACAACTGGCAGAGGAACTTCAGCGGGATCCATGGCCGGATCTACTGTCACGATGCCGGCTGGCAGGTAGTGGATCCTCTGTGCCAGAGAGGGATTGGCGTGGACCGTGCTAGAGGATCGGTTCTAAGTCACTACTGGTTTTCACCAGAGCCCGCCGCAAAGCGGGATGGTCTTGCTGCGGCGGTAGTGACCAGGTCGTATCCCCTAGCAACGGCTCAACCTCTCTGGCTGCTGAAGATAGGCGCGGTACAAGGGAGTAGACAGAAGCAAGGTCGGACGTAGCAGAAGGTCGGGGCAGGCAGCAAGGATCGTAGTCAGGGGCAACGGCAGAAGGTCTGGAATCACAGGCAAGGAACACACAAGGAACGCTTTCACTGGCACTAGGGCAACAAGATCCGGCGAGGGAGTGAAGGGGAAGTGAGGTGATATAGGGAAGTGCACAGGTGTAAACACTAATTGGAACCACTGCACCAATCAGCGGTGCAGTGGCCCTTTAAATCGCAAAGACCCGGCGCGCGCGCGCCCTAGGGAGCGGGGCCGCGCGCGCCGGGACAGAACTGACGGGGAGCGAGTAAGGTACGGGAGCCGGGGTGCGCATCGCGAGCGGGCGCTACCCGCATCGCGAATCGCATCCCGGCCGGAGGTGGTAACGCAGCGCCCCGGGTCCGTGGAACCGACCGGGGCGCTGCAGTGAGGGAAGTGTAGCGAGCGCTCCGGGGAGGAGCGGGGACCCGGAGCGCTCGGCGTAACATATACGTTTAAAATTGTCATCTTCTGACCCCTGTAACTTTTTTATGTTTCCACGTATGGGCCAGTATGAGGGCTCATTTTTTGCGCCGTGTTGTGAAGTTTTTATTGGTACCATTTTTGTGTTGATCGAACTTTTTGATCGCTTTTTATTCATTTTTTTTTATATAAAAAGTGACCAAAAATACGCTATTTTGGACTTTGGAATTTTTTTGTGTGTACGCCATTGACTGTGCGGTTTAATTAATTATATAATTTTATAGTTCGAACATTTACACAAGCGGCGATACCACATATGTTAATTTTTATTTATAGTTTTTTTTAAGGGAAAAGGGGGGTGATTCAAACTTTTATTAGGGAAGGGGTTAAATGATCTTTGTTAACTTTTTTTTTCACTTTTTTTTTTGCAGTGCTATAGCTCCCATAGGGACCTATAACACTGCACACACTGATCTCCTATGCTGATCCCAGCAAAGCCATAGCTTTGCACGGATCAGTCAGATAGGGGCTTGATTGCTCAAGCCCGTAGCTCAGGCTTGGAGCAATCAATCAATCGGCGATCGGACACCGTGGAGTCAGGTAAGGAGACCTCCGCCTGCATCCCAGCTGATCGAAACATCGCGATTTTATTGCGATGTCCCGATCAGCCCAACTGAGCTGCCGGGAAGCGTTTACTTTCATTTTCAGACGCAGCAGTCAACTTTGATCGCAGCGTCTGAAGGGTTAACAGCGCGCGGCACAACAATCGGTGCCGCACACTGTTAGCCCAGGGTCCCGGCTATCGTTAGCAGTCGGGAGTGACCCGGTGTGATGTGGGGTCACCGCGTGACCCCGTTTTTCACACCGGGACCGAGCTTAGGGTGTACAGGTACGCCCTAAGTCCTTAAGAGGTTAAAGGGATACTAAGCGTTTGGAACAAACTATTCCAAATGCTGGAGACAGTCATAGCCCTGTGAGGTCATAGCCCCGCCCACTCCTGACATCACGCCCCACCCCCTCAATGCAAGTTTATGGGAGGGGGCGTGACAGTGTTTTTCAACTTGTGTTTTTCCATTCATATATGTGTACATTGTGATCAAATCGCCCCTAAGACATCTTTTTTTTTTTTTTTTAAACTAAACAAATTCAAGCTTGATAACCTGTCTTGATCCTGTAATACCATTTATTATCTTTGTCGCCCTCCTCTGCACCCTCTCCAGCTCAGCCATTTTCTTCTTATATACAGGTGCAGCATTAGCTCCTATTACAGTACTATGTTGGAATTCAGAGAACTCTATGAAAAACTCATTCTTTCACAAATGTTGGTAAAAGTGACTACACTGGAAGGTGCTTGATTTTGATTTTATATATCTATGTCAAAGGGTCTGAATGAAAACATCTGATTCAATTATACATTTTTCTATACAGGGTATATTAGTTGTGTCCAACCAGTTGTTCTATGCCTGAGATGGTCACAACTTATGACAAAGTTGCGCATTGTGTGCGTGAAACAATGGGATCAGTTTTGGGATCAGTTTCCCTTTGGCATTTTTGTGCTATCATGATGGATAGCCAGATTTATGCAGGGGGGACTATAAGTTTGACGGACACCTATTTTCTGACAGGAAAATTAGAGGGACATGCCTGAGAAACATCTAAAAACTACGGGATCTAGACTCTATTAAGAGTCTTTTACTGTTAAATTATTTTTGCATGCATTGGAATGACAGTTGTAAGAAGAGCATCTATAACATTATAATCTTTTCAAAAAGATCTTAGTAGGGGAGCTAAAAAGTGGACCATGCAGGAAGGAAGGTAAGAAAGTAAAGGTTTGTTATGGTCACAATAACCCATCCAGTGCTACCTATGCAGTTTTTCTTTATTCTTCAATTTACCACTCTATAACTAAAGACGTAGAAAGTAGAACTTCCGAGTGAAAGTAGAGGACAAGACAAGTGGAAGGCAAGAGCACTTGATCCAAACAGAATTCAATTATGGTTTAACAAAACTAATGTGTTGTGTCTTCTTGTCCAGACTGGTCTAATTCATGCTCCATGGATTGACTGTCCTTTGCCTGATTTTATTTGGCTACTTATTTAATTTACTGTATATAAATCCAAGCAATATGGTTAAGTATGTATTGTCCTTAAAATCTGGTCAACTACACAAGGACTTGGATATCTTTCAAGTTTTGGACAAAAATGAGACAAAGAATTACAAGCATGAAAGTCGGCAGGTTACCCACACACGTCTGTAATATAACAAGCAATGTAGGGGGAGAGTGACATGTAGCAGATTTCTGCAACTGAAAATAAATTTGATTCTTTAAAATATGTTTTTTTTTTGCTTGGCAGTAAGAACATGGGTTTTGCAAGCTCTATTTAAATGAGACAATACAAGAAATTTCTGGAACAAATTTGCCACATGTGAATATATTCTGAAGGGAAAATTTGCACACTAGAACATGTGAAGTGTTGTCACCAATGTCAACTGGCCTATGTTATACTCTACAGCAAAGTGCCGCTAGTGCATTGCATTATAAGGAGGCTTACGTATTTTTGATTGTGTGCACTGGCGAAGGACAGTTTTTTTTTTTTTACCCTTTATATAATTGGTGTCATCTTATGTGGGAGAGGGGCCTTTGGAACTTCTCACATACTACCTTTGCTGTGCACATGTATCTACTATTACCTATCACCAGGATAGATAATATGGGTCTGATCGGTATGGGCCTCACCACTGACACTCCTATCAATCATGTGAACAGGATTAGGCATGCATACAGCATCATTGGACTGGTGGAGATGGCTAAGTACAGTGCTTGGCTTTCACAATCAGTCCTATTATATGTATATTATATGTATATTTGTAATATACATTGGTTAAAAAATGTGTATATTTTTTGTCCCTTCAGCTATTGTCTGTGTGTCCAAATACAGGGGTGGAAGGGTGGGTCAGGGTGGGACAGAGTCAGAGGGGTGGTATAGGGGGTGGGGGGAGGAGCCGGGGGGGCGGGGAAGGACGGCCACAAGGGTGGACTGGGGAAGGGACATGGATGGGGGGGGAGAGGGAGAGAGGGGGGGGGAAGGGGGTTGCATATGGAGGTGTGATCCTAACTCTATGCATTCATTTAAACCGTCCGGCATTAGGCATTTCAATTTGTAGATCCAATAGGCTGCCCGTTTGTTCAGGGCTGCTTCTCTGTTGTCCAATTCGGCGGGGAAGTGTTCGATGGGCGTGATCTTCAAACACGAGAAGTCCTTGCTGTGGTCTTCCAGGATGTGTCTTGACACACTTTGTTTTAAATAGCCTATTTGACAGTTATGTCTGTGGCCGTTGAGACGTTTCCTTAGGGCCGATGTAGATACACAGTCAATCAAATATATGACAAACGAGGACCCGCAGTCCATATGTGACTGTATTTTGAATGTCGTGGTAATGTTTTTTGAAGTAAAGGATTGTCTTCCGTGTAGAATGGTTTGGCAACAGAGGCATCCTTTACTCCCACATCTGTAGGATCCCGGAGTGAGGGTGTGTAGCTTTTTTATTTTCCCTTTTCTTAAACGGCTCGGAGCAAGTATGTTCTTGATGGTTTGCCCCCCGCCGGAAGGTCAAACCAGGTCTTTTTGGGATCAGGTTCTTTAAGATCAGATCTATTAGGAGAATGTTCCAATGTTTATCCAAGGTTTTTTTGATCTGTTGATGTTCCTGGGTGTAGTTAGTGATGAAATTATAGCCATAGTTGTTGGTTTTTATCTTTTCTTTTTGTTTCGGTGTATCCGATGGTAGGAGGGTGGTTTGTTCAATGGCCAAGATAGAGAGGAATGGCGGATAGTTTTTTTTTGTAGGAATCTATTTTGTAAAATCTTGGATTGTGTCTTGTAGTCCGAAAGATTCATGCAATTCCTGCGGATCCTTCTGTACTGACTGTAAGGTATATTGAGGAGCCATTTTTTGTGATAGGCACTGTGGAAGTCCAGGAAGCTGTTTGTATCCACCTTTTTGAAGTGTGTGGTGGTGATTATTTTTCCGAGGTGATCTGGGGTCCAGGGTAGGGGTGAATTCCAGTCCCCAGTTGTTGCTGTTCAAATGCTGTATGAATCGATTAGCTTGATCCATTTCGCCTTTCCAAATAAAGAATAAATCATCTATGTAGCGTTTATAGTAACAGATGTGAGATTGGAAGGGGGTAGGACCGAGGATATATTCAGATTCAAACCCCCCCATGAACAGGTTCGCATAGCTGGGGGCCACACGGGTCCCCATAGCTGTGCCTTTTTTCTGATGATAGAAGGAGTTGGTATAGGAGAAAACGTTGCGGGTCAAGATGAATTTTAGACCGTCTAGAAGGAAGTTGATCTGTTTTTCTTTGAACCTCTTGGTTTGGTGTAAATATTAAGATGTAGTCCTGAGCCCTAGGTCACGTGAGATGTTGGAGTAGAGTGACGTGACGTCGAGCGTCAGAAATAGATATTCCTTTTCCCAGGGGAATGTCAGTAAATCTTTGATTAAGCTGGGTGAATCCATTAGGTAGGATGGTAGAGTGGTCACGATGTCTTGAAGAAAAAGGTCTATGTAGTGGGAAAGTTGGCTCGTAAGGGAGCCAATTCCCAAGATAATAGGCCTTCCAGGGAGTTTAGTGATGCACTTATGGACCTTCGGAAGATGATAAAAGAAGGCCATCTATGGAGAACCGTTCAGGAGCAAAAGCTTCTCCTTTTTGT
Organism: Hyla sarda; assembly: GCF_029499605.1. NCBI lineage: Eukaryota > Metazoa > Chordata > Amphibia > Anura > Hylidae > Hyla > Hyla sarda. The sequence goes on along the minus strand of NC_079195.1, from coordinate 191,782,757 downwards.
TTATGACGCCTTCCATGTAAGCGGAGTGGATGAGTTCGTTGTACTCTTTGCTGTAAATGGCCGACGGGTCGTTTGTGATGAGGTCGTAGTATGTGGTGTCCAAAAGAATTCGAGGGCTTCGGCTTCGTAATCGTCCCGGTTTTGGATCACGATTCCTCCGCCCTCTGATCACTATCTCTTGGTTCTCCTTCAAGGTTTTTATGGCTTGATTCTCTAGTCTTGTGAGGTTCTTCTTCTTCTTGGAGGTGGGTTGGATGGTGTTGAGCTTCGAGAAATCTTCCATCACGGAATGGTAGAAGGCATGCAATTGGTGACCCTTGTGATGGTGTGGGTAGAAAGAGCTTTTTGGCTTTACATCCTGGTGCACATGATCGGGATCAGGGGCAGTGGTGGTTGTTCCTGACTTGGTCTTGAGCTTTTCCAGTTCGAAATGCCTTTTTAGCTTCAATTTCCTTATGAAGGTGTTCATATCGAGTGGGGCAGAACGACAGACCCTTTCTTAGGAGGGAGCATTCCGCATCGTTTAGTTGATAGGTTGAAAGATTGAGAATTCTTATGGGTTCTGTTTGTTCTTTTTGGGACTGTGGGTGATGTGCCTTGTGCCAGGATCTGTTGTTTCCAACTCTGCATCCTCTGGTCTTTCTTTTCTTTTTTTGGGGTGGTTTGTGAGCTGGTTTGTGGATCGGGGTGCCTGATGTTGTTGGTTGGAAGTATTGTGTTATTCTGTGCGTTCGACACAGGTGCGGAACTGGAGTCAACGGAGGACTGTGGGTTCTCAGCGGAGGGATTCCTAAAAAATAAACCTGGGAGATGCTGCTTTGTGGTGAGCCAAAGTTGTTGGGTGACTCCGGGGTCTCTTCTCCAGCTTCCATCCATTGTTCCGATGACGATGGTGATTTCCCCTATGCAAAATGGATCCGAAGGGGATTCACAGAGTTCTAGAAGTTCTCTCCGGATGTAGGAGCACGTCGGGGAGTCGCTGTACACAGAATAGCAGATGCTCTCTTGGAGGGATGGTTCCACCTCTGTGGGGGGGGGGGGGGGGGGGTAGTGGAACAGGGGTGCCAGGTCTCTGGCCCGGGGTTTCAGGGGGAAGTATGTTTGATGCGTGGTGATCCGGAGGACTTGTTTTGTTATGGGAGTTCCTCCGGTGGTTGGTTCTCTGTGTTCCACCCCGCATTCTGGGGTTGTGTGGTCCCTTCCCCTGTCCACCCTTGTGGCCGTCCTTCCCCACCCCCCGCTCCTCCCCCACCCCCTACACCACCCCTCTGACTCTGTCCCACCCTGACCCACCCCCACCTCGCCCCATCATATCCCACCCTGACCAACCTGTCACCCCTCCACCCTCCCCCTGTCCCTTCCCAGCCAGACATTCCGGTCCCCACCCCTCCATACACCCATGCGTCGCAGAGTCCAAGTGGTGGCGCCCGTATATATAACGGAGCGCCGACACTTCGGATCCACAAGCCCACCTGCAGGAACCCTGGCCAGGACTACACACATGTAAGTACCCTTTCCTCCCCCCTCCCACACACTACCCGGCGGCGCTCTGGGGAACTCAGTTTCCCAACTTGATGCCCACATCCCAGCTCGCAGCCCTCCCACCCTCCTCACTACGGTGCTCTGGGGATCTTCGTTCCCCGTCCAGATGCCCGCACCCCGACTCACAGCCCTGATACCGGGCATCTTACCGTTGCGCAGTGGACCCGCCTGCCTGCAATACAGCCACGGAGTCCTCCCCAAACCCTCCCTACGCTGGATATGAATCACCTTTATGGTGCAGCCCGCCCACTGCTTCCCCGTCAGGTGGATTGGTCCACCATATCATGGTTCCAATTCCCACCTTTTCAACACCTGTCTGTTTGTTAATACACCATTCTACATTCCTGTCATAAGCCCCTGCACATGTCCCGTGTCCGCATCCACATGTCTAGGGACATGGCAAACTGTGTGCATTCACAACCCCCTCCCTATAGGCCTATACATTCAAGTCCTCTTCCACTTGTTGGTTTTTACTTGTTTTTAGACCACTTGTTTTATGACCCTCCTGGTCATCCCCATTATTTACCTTTTTTAGTGTCAAAAAGAGAAAATTTATTAAAACACAGAGATAAGTTTCATAAACCTTGCATTGCGCACGCAGGCGCTTGGTTGAAAAGACATAATCAACAACAAATCATCAACTAAGCCACGTCAAAGGTGCAGTATGGACAGAAGCAGGTTGGGTGCCAGGCAACATAACTAGAACTCGTATTAGAACTAGTCCGGTGAATGACACATGAGGAGGGGCGGATAAGAGTGATAGGAAGAGACACTAGGGTTTGGACGGAGCTGCAGATCATCTAAAAGGAGTAAGGGTAATATTAATAATGGGCGAGACCGGTCCTATGGGGGTGGGGGTCGTGTTTATAGACAAAATCACAGAATCACAGAGTAAAATAGTAGGACATGTCAGGGGCATGAGGAGAGGAAAGCCAAGGGTTTCATATCTTCTCAAACCCCTGCATGGTATCAAATCTTAAGGCGTTTAATCGTTCCATGACCATAATATTGTTAATACGGGAGATCACCATAGGTAGCGAGAGGTCAGGGGATTTCCATTTAGAGGCAATATGTATGCGGGCAGCCAATAGTATTAACTGAGTTAAGCGAAATAAAACATTAGGCATCCCATTAGGCTTGTGCCCTAGGAGGCACACTGCTGGTTCACAATTAAACACACGGTTCAGTGTGGCAGAATTTAAGTCAGACTCTTGGTTCCAAAGTCGTACAACATTCATGCCATGAAGAAAGGGTAAGATCAATATTAAAATCCGTCTCCCATTGCGACATGAATGCAAGTTTTGTATCGGGCGTAGGTTGATTGAATGAAGAGTACAGGAGGGACAGAGTGCCTAATCGGAGTGGAGAGTAGATGGCCATGGCTTCGTATGACGTGGGGGAAATGAGCATGTTAGAGGGTACTAGGGAGCGATAAAAGGACAGTATTTGGGAAAAAAGGAAAAATTCCTCAGGATGAGGGCGGTATCTGGTTATGAATTCAGATGGGGACATCAGCCTCTTTCCCATCAAGAAATGATGCAGAAGGATAAGATTCAGAGAAGTCCACCATGAGAAGTCCGATGGGCGGAAGCCAGGTGAAAAGGTGGGATTCCGATGAAAGGAAAGGACCGGGGAGACCGGAGACTGTAGGGATAGCTTGAAGCGGGTAGACCGCCACAGGAGAAGGGAGTAGAGAGAGATAGTAGCAGCATAAGGTATGTATGGAGAGATCGGAGAGGAGATCCACATAAGGGAAGATAGAGAGTGAGGTGATAGGAGAGAGTTTTCAATCTCTATCCACCTGGGGAAAGCTGACTGCGCATTACACAATAGTAGCTGTGCTAATCTAGCTGCCTTGTAATACCTCGCAAAATTGGGCACAGAGAGGCCTCCCAATCTCTTGTGGTAATACATTACCGATTTGGGGATGCGGGAGGGTTTCCGTTGCCAAATGAATCGGAAAGCATCCGACTGAAGTCTATGTAAATCTGACATGGAAACCGGTATCGGGAGAGTGCGGAATAAGTATAAAATCTTGGGAAGTACCACCATTTTAATCGTATGTATTCTGCCTAGCCATGATATATGTGGGAGATCCCATCTAGCAAAGTCCTCTCTAATCGATTTATAGAGGGGTCTGAAATTCAGTCTGTACAAATCAGATAGAGAGGAAGAAAGAGAAATGCCTAGATATGGGATATAGGAAGAAGAAGGGGTCAAAGAAAAGCTGTCAGAGATGACATCCTGCACAGTCCGAGGAGTGTTACAGAAAAGAACTTAGGATTTAGATCTATTGATCACCAGGCCAGATACTGCGGAGAAAGCGTCCAAAATTTGAAACAAGTTGGGGAGAGACCCTAACGGGTTGGTTATTGTGAGTAGGAGATCGTCTGCGAACAAGTTGACTAAATATTCATTGGAGCCGATAAGTGCCCCCTTCACATACGGGCTATTTCATAGGGCACACGCCAAGGGCTCCATAGCTAAGGCAAATAGTGCTGGAGACAGTGGACACCCCTGACGCGTACCCCTGCCAATAGTTATAGGAGTAATTGGGGAAGAAGGTAATTTAAGGTAAGCTACTGGGGTGGAATAAATAGAGTGGATAGCGTCCGTAAAAGCTCCAGAGAAGCCCATCACTCGTAGAACTTCAAAAAGATACGTCCAAAGGACAGTGTCGAACGCCTTTTCAATATCCAGTCCGAGTAGAGTAAGGGGGGTATTAGAAGCTGAGGCCCAATGGATAATATTGAGGACTTTGCGGATATTGTCGGGCGCTTGTCTGCCAGGGATAAAGCCCACCTGGTCATTATGGACAAGACTCGGCAATATGGCATTGAGGCATTTGGCAAGGATGGATGTGAATATCTTGGAATCTAGATTAATAAGGGAGATAGGTCTATAGTTGGACGAGACTAGGGGTGGTTTAGGGATGACGATTATGGATGCGTGTAAGAATTCGTGGGGGCATTGGGGAACCAGAAAGAAGTTTATTGCAATAAGAAACAATGTGGGGAGTGAGAATAGTATCAAATTTCTTATAATATAGGGCCGAAAGGCCATCTGGACCTGGTGCTTTACCTAGTTTTAAGTCGGAGATGGTAGCAGTAACCTCCTCGGCTGTGACAGGAGAGTTTAGCGATTCTCTAGCAGCAGAAGAGAGAATAGGAAGGGTTATTTACCTTTTTTAATGTGTGCTTTTTAAGTCTCTGTATTTCCATTCATTTATTTTGACATTTATGTATATGTTCCTTCTGTAGCTACTATTGTGGACCTGAGGAAGGCGCCAGTGAGAGCCGAAATGTGTTGTCCTGTTTTACCTGTTTGACTTCTTTTTGCAATAAAAGTTAGTCCTGAGTAAGTGCTGGCTCAGATCTCTGCTTTATTTGACCGCCGTCGTCACACAGGAACGCTCTCAACAAACCCCATTTTTTCACTCTCCACATTTGCATTAAAGTTCAAAATGAAACCCCCATTTCAACTCTACTAAAACAATAAGCGGTGGTGCTGACTGTAGATGCACTGTTTTTTGACTAGCTCATCCCATAAGGTCCTGGGTTCAATCCCCAGATAGGACAGATGATTCTATAATTACTCAGTGTGCCTGGGAATGTAGGAGAACTGTGAGGTAAATCTTAAGTAATGTTCCAGAGCGCCAAATTCATCAAGGGGCATGTGACTTTTCATGAATTTGGCGCAGGGAGTTGAAAAAAAAAAAACAAGGCGACTTTTCATGACTAAAATAGTAAAAATAAAAAGTAGATGAGTATTGATGAATTCCCCTATTTGTCTCTGCCTGTGGTCCAGCTAGGACAAAGATGAAGCTGCAGCAAAGCAGGATTATGTTCTGGATAATATGGGGGACCACCTAGTGGTGTTTTTATTTATTCTTAAATTTTTTAAATAAGCCATGATTTCTATAAAAGAGGAAGTAAAATTTTCTTATGAAGTATATTAGAAAGGTTAATGTTTTGTCAAGATCTACAACATATAAAAAGATTTTGAATCTAATAGTGCCAATTTAAGTTCCAGTTTCAGTCCCTTTCTATACTCTAGCACCTTAAAAATATACTCCCCAGTAAGTTCCCTAGTCAGTCTCCTTTCTCCTCTGGCAGCTATAAATAAAGTCTCCAGTAAGTTCCTTAGTTGGTCTCCTTCTCCCTTTAGCAGCCCTAGTAAGGTTTGTTTTAGATAGATAATAATCTACCAGTGTAGGTAGCAAAGGAAAAATAAATAGTACTTTCTAGTCCCCCAGTGTCTGCATATATATGTCCACATTTATCTTTCCAAATATATTGTATAAAAATTACAAGACAATACTTAAAGGGGTTCTCCGGTGCTTAGACATCTTATCCCCTATCCAAAGGATAGGGGATAAGATGCCTGATCGCGGGAGTCCCTCCGCTGGGGACCCCCGTGATGTTGCATGCGGCACCCCGTTTGTAATCAGTCCCCAGAGCATGTTCGCTCCGGGTCTGATTAACGGCAACCACAGGGCCGGCGGCGTGTGACGCCACGCCTCCGCGTGATGTCACGCTCCGCCCCTCAATGCAAGCCTACGGGAGGGGGCGTGATAGCTCACGCCCCCTCCCATAGGCTTGCATTGAGGGCTGGACATATCGGAGGTGAAGCTGGTTCAGCTGCACAGGGGTCCAGCGTGTGTGTGCATAATAGCGCAGCGGGCACTTTAGACTGAGTCTGTAGCCGGCTGACCCGGATCTGATGAACGTCATCGCGGATGTCAGTGCGTTACTCCGCTGCTAGAGTGGAGAAGCGCTGCACAGGCCAGGTAAATGTGTCTAAGTGTGTGTTTCTGTGTGTTGGGGGGGCTATGCTACCTAAATGTGGGAAATCTATGCTACCTAATGTGGGGAAACTATGCTACTGGGGGACTTGTCTATCTTTCTGACTGAGGAGACCTCCCTACTAGTTAAAGCTACCTACCAACTGGGAGGGAGGCCATCTAACTTCCTACAGGGAGGGTCTAACTTTTTTTTTTTTACTGGGAGAACCTACCCATCCACCTGCATCCACCAGTGATGGCTGAATAGGCAGGTTCTGTGAAGACATCTTGTATCAGAAGCAGGAACAAGCATCAGTGACCATGGTGCTGGTATCACTTTTATTTTTACCATGCCCACGACAAAATATAAAAATTTTTTGATACCAGACAACTCCTTATATGCCTCTAATTTTACAGCATTTTATGCAATGTTCCAGTAGTAATGGCGCTGTAATAAGGCGCAATATCTTGGCAGACAGACTGTCTATGGCCCTCTACAGCTTGTATACACGCAGCCCTTCTATGTTTATGAACTCTTACGAATTTAAAATAAAAATTTTTTTGCTTAATTTTTTTTTAAAATGACAATAAGTGACCAGCAAATTTTTTTTTTTTTTTTTTTTTTTTTTTTTTTTTAACAGCTGTCACTAACTGGACTTCTTTCTACAGCAGGCAGGTAACCACCCAGCATGGGAGCTCAACTTTCCTTGGCAGCTTGACTCCCTTGCTAACTGCTAGGGCTGAAGATACCTCCAATGCTAGCATTTTAAAACCAATGACCTTTAGACCTCCACACTACACACATTTTCTCTATTTTGTGTTATTAACGTACCATTTTTCCTTTTGATTTCTGGGATCATTTTGCTTTGCATTTTATAGCCAAAAAAAAAAAAAGAAGAGTACTAACAAAATAAAATAAAAAAAAGTTAATATTTTTCAATTATAGTTCCTGTGTCTGTTCTGTTCCTGAGTTTTGGCTAAAAATACAGTTAAAAATACTAAGTACCCTGTCTTGCCCAATAAAACACTGAAAATGAGGACTTTTCTATTCTGGACAGTATATCCGACGAACTGTATTTGGTATAATGATGCTAAAATAATAAATTACAATTAGTCTGTAAGTGATATGTCAGAATTTACTAGAGAAACTGAGTAGTGATTTAACCCCTTAAGGACCGGAGGTTTTTCCGTTTTTGCATTTTCGTTTTTTGCTCCTTGCCTTTAAAAAATCATAACTCTTTCAAATTTACACCTAAAAATCCATATGATGGCTTATTTTTTGCGCCACCAATTCTACTTTGTAATGACATCAGTCATTTTGCCCAAAAATCTATGGTGAAGCGGGAAAAAAAAATCATTGTGCGACAAAATAGAAAAAAAAAACGCTGTTTTGTAATTTTTGGGGGCTTCCGTTTCTAGGTAGTACATTTTTCGGTAAAAATGACACCTGATATGTATTCTGTATGTCCATACGATTAAAATGATACCCTACTTATATAGGTTTGATTTTGTCGGACTTCTGGAAAAAATCATAACTACATGCAGGAAAATTAATACGTTTAAAATTGTCATCTTCTGACCCCTATAACTTTTTAATTTTTCCGTGTATGGGGCGGTATGAGGGCTCATTTTTTGCGCCGTGATCTGAAGTTTTTAACTGTACCATTTTTGCATTGATAGGACTTATTGATCACTTTTTATTCATTTTTAAATGATATAAAAAGTGACCAAAAATGCACTATTTTGGACTTTGGAATTTTTTCCATTGACCGAGCGGTTTAATTAATGATATATTTTTATAATTCGGACATTTCCGCACGCAGTGATACCACATATGTTTATTTTTATTTACACTGTGTTTTTTTTTTTTTATTGGAAAAGGGGGGTGATTCAAACTTTTAATAGGGGAGGAGTTAAATGATATTTATTCACTTTTTTTTTGCAGTGTTATAGGTCCCATAGGGACCTATAACACTGCACACACTGATCTTCTATGTTGATCACTGGTTTCTCATAAGAAACCAGTGATCAACGATTCTGCCGCATGACTGCTCATGCCTGGATCTCAGGCACTGAGCAGTCATTCGGCGATCGGACAGCGAGGAGGCAGGAAGGGGCCCTCCCGCTGTCCTGTCAGCTGTTCGGGATGCCGCGATTAGCCGCGGCTATCCCGAACAGCCCGACTGAGCTAGCCGGGAACTTTCACTTTCACTTTTAGCCGCGCGGCTCAGCTCTGAGCGCGCGGCTAAAGGGTTAATAGCGCGCGGCGCCGCGATCAGCGCTGCGCGCTATTAGAGGCGGGTCCCGGCTTCACTATGACGCCGGGCCCGCCATGATATGACGCGGGGTTACTGTGTAACCCCGCGTTATATCAGAAGAGCAGGACCAAGGACGTACCGGTACGTCCTTGGTCCTTAAGGGGTTAATGTAAATGGTCACTTTAAATGTTCCTATTGAAGGATGTTATGCAAAGTAGATCACCTCTAAAATGAAAAGAGCTGGCTCTCTATTGACATATACTGGGAGATCGCTTCCCTAAAAGTTAAAGGGTAGCTCCCACCATCACTTTTTTTCTTTTTTCTGTCCCTGCCTATTACCCATCTATCCCTAACCCTCTCCCTGCCTTTAATTTTTTTTTACATATTAAAAATGCCTTTTGTCTGCCTGGCAGTGTGCTCACTACCAGGCAGACTTCCCCAGCAGGCACCACGTCACTGATGCCTGCTGGGGCCGACACTTCTGCCCGTAGTTCACCTATACAGGGCGCCTCCAGCTGTTTCCCCACTGTAACTCCCAGCTTGCCTTGACATCTATTGGCTGTCAGGGCATGCTGGGAGTTGTAGTGGGTAAACAACTGGAGGCATACTGTATAGGTGAACACCGTGATGGCCGCACATCCCGCTCCCCGCCGCGCAGCCCGCAAACCCCCCCCCCCCCCCGGCCCCGTCGCGCCGCTCAACTCCCTCCCCACCCCCCCTTAGTTCACCTATACAGGGCGCCTCCAGCTGTTTCCCCACTACAACTCCCAGCTTGCCCTGACATCTATTGGCTGTCAGGGCATGCTGTGAGTTGTGGTGGGGAAACAACTGGAGGCACCCTGTATAGCCCGCAACCCCCCTGGCCCTGCTGCGCCGCTCAACCCACTACCCCCTCCCTCCCCTCGCAAAAGCATAAGCATTGAAAACCGTCACATTGAGAATTTTACCTGTCGCCGGGAGCCGGGGCCGGCGTGCGAGGCCAGGGAGCCTGCGCGCATCCTCTTCCTTCAAAGCGCTCGCTCCCGCCTGTCTGATTGACAGGCGGGAGCGAGCACCGCAGTGAATGAATTCCGACTCGTTGCCAGGCTTCAACGAGTCGAAATTCATTAGTGACGTCACTGCCGAATGCATTCGGCCAATAGGAGGGCCACAAGCACGGATATTTCCTAAGCATGCCCATTACTGTCTGGCAGATAAGTACTTAAGTCACCTTATGTTGGATAACCCCTTCAATGCTCAGTCCCTTCAAGAAGCCCTGAAACTTGACTTGGGATTACAAACTAAACCAGATTTTTTTCTCCAAACGGATATAAACTTATCTAAGGACTGATGTTTTGCGGTTCTTATTTCTTGTCAGTACAGAGAAGGGTGCCCACTGGCTGGGATACTTGCCAGGGAGCATTGCATGGCCTCTAACACTGCCTATGCCAGTTTGACGGTCTTCCCATGATGACACATTACCTCCTTAGAACTACTGAAGAATACTAAATCATTTGAATTTTCTTTATGTCTATGTTCAAGAATTTCTGAACTTCTTTTCTGGTTACAATACACCAAATACAGCAATTTTTTTCTCAAAAGTCTAATTTTTATTTTTTTTAAAAGCAAGACAACTATGATGAGTCTAGCTTTGGTCTTGAGTGGTTGTGCTCTATCGGTACAGAATGTCCACAGATAAAAAAGGCACCTTGTTCTCTTGTAAAGGATTAAAACATTAGCTCTGTAATACTATAAAACCGCACTACAGTGACTTGAGTCATGGCTGTGGACGAAAACATCGCTGTCTGAGGCGGGACCGGAAAGTTAAATAAAGGTACATAGCTAGTAGGCACATGCTGGTGAGGAAATACAGTATGACACAAATGCTGATGTCCAGTTTAGAGAATCCAACTTCTAGCACCTTCACCCAACGCCCTTTCCAGTTTACATCACCATTCTCTACCACCACGCCATTTAAATAGTTGGCATTGACCCCTCTTTTAAGCAGGCGAGCTCTTACAGCTTCTTGGTCAAAATCAGAATCAGGCAAATCCAACATTTTCTCTGGTTGAATGGCATATCTATTATTGTGGGAGTTGGAATCCTGTAATGTCCTACGAGGAAAAATATGATGTTCAAAAGAATCTAAATCCACAATGTTTTCTTCCTCCCCTTTTTCAGCTTGCAAAGCTGTAAAATATTTCATTCTTATTATGGTAGGTCTGTGGCGGAGACTTGGTTTTGCTTTAGAAGCTGTATCTGTATCTCCTGGTTCTTCTGCTTTTACTGTCTGGATGATATCACTATCTTGGCTTTGTTTTTCAGGGTTTGCTTTTTCATCTTTAATCTCCCTTTTGGGCCTGACTCCACCTGTAGCTTTTCGCTGCTCCTCCAACAGGACTGCTTCATCCTCCAAATAGTCATAGGATAAATTGTTTACAGAGAAGCGTTTCATCATAAAACTGAGTACCGCAGGCTCACCCCAGGTCATGTTATTGTCAACCATTTTCTGGCAGTCTGGACAAAGCTCTGTAGGAGGCCACTGAATCTTTGGAAAGTCTGGATCCTCAGTTGCATCCCCTATGGCAAAAGTCATATGGTAAATGGTTATTAGTGTTCCATAACAGAAAAATAAATAGGGAAAAATACATAAAACAATGGTTATCAGAGCTACTAAAGACTTTTCTCAGTAGAGATGCATTTGCAGCTTAATTTAACCAATTTGGTTCTTAAACAGCTTACTAGACAGGACATACGGCATCAATATGGTTTCTATACCCACACATGGAATTATAAGGATTGTCCAACCTTAGAAAAGCATTGGTCTGCTTTATTTCCAGAAAAGGCACCACTCTTGTACATACGCTGTGTCTGGTATTGCACTTTAATGGAGTTTTAAAAGGGGTACATTTTCAAATTAACTGGTGACAAAATGTTTGTTGTACAGATTTTTTAATGACTTCTACTTTAATATCTCAAGTCTTCTAGTACTTAGCTGCTGTATGATCCAGAGGAAGTTGTATAAGTCTTTCTGGTCTGACCACAGTGCTCTCCACTGCCCCTTTTATCCATGTCAGGAACTGTCCGGAGCAGGAGAGGTTTGCTATGGGGATTTGCTCCTACTATGGACAGTTTCTCACACAAACAGAGGTGGCTGCAGAGAGCACTGTGGTCAGACTGGAAAGAAATACGCAACTTCCTCTGGAGTATACAGCAGCTGATAAGTACTGGAAGGGGGTTAAGATTTTTAAATAGAAGTAATTTATCAATCTTTCTGTTACCAGTTACACAACCTACGGACAAGAGTGACACTGATTCTAGGAGGAAAAAAAATCTAACGCTTTTAGTAATCCAGAACAATTCCCTTCAGTTTCATACATAGTAGTTAATGGCAACAAAATACAGCTTGACAGCCAACACACTGAATTTCTGTATTGTAGTAAATTTTAGAGTCACGTGTGGCATCTCTGGAAAACAAACAGAGCACTATAAATCCCAAACTGTGAGCATATTGTTGGGTATTATGGTACATGCTAGATCTGGTACACATGATGATTTCTAGGATACTCCATGCTTATTTAGGACTCACCTGCCAGTCTACTATTAACCCGGTTATGACTTAACCACAGCCATCTGACGGCTTCATCCAAACTGCGGACAGTGCCCATAGACTCTTTAGCCATTTGCTCAAAATGATGAGCACAGTCCCTGCAGCCAAAAAAGTAGCGGACATAACTTCGCATTGCCTTCAAAACTTCCTGTGGATCTTAACAAGACAAAGAAAGATTTCAGAAAAAAAAAAAAGATCAAGTGTGTCGGAGAATAAATGGTTATAAATCTTTCTTCAACATGAAAAGATTATTATCTTTGATAAACAATGGGGGTTGCACTTTTACCAGTGTGAAAATATATTTTTTGTTATTTATAGTATCTGGTGAAATAGATTTCCCTCTAATATTCCCAGCCTGCCTAATAAAAACTATTACTCACCTTCCTCACAGCCTCCGGTGTTGGGATGCCGCTGAGAGTCTGCTTCCTGGAGTCAGCTGGAGCTGTAGATGTGACATCACAGTGCCAATCAGCCAATCACTGACCGCAGGGGTGTCCTGCCTAAGTCAGTGATTGGCGAGAGGCATTGACTGTTCCCACGGCTGTAGATGCTACGATCTGCAGCTCGGGGGAAAGCAGTGTTACCGGCCGAACACAGTTCACCCTGATTCAGGAGGCTACGCGGTAGTGAGGAGCGGGGCTAAAGCTTTCATTGTCTTATTAGGCAGGCTGGGCATATTTAGGAGGAAAGAAACATTTTACCGAACAACCCCTTAAAATAGATGTGTAAATAAATAAATAGAATAAAAAATAAAAGACTGCACAAACAATTAAAAAATGTTTTTATAAAACCCCCAACTGATTTAACCTCTTGCCGCAAAACGCTGTTTATAAACGGCGCTGCGGCACGATGCTCCCGATCAGAGCTCGCATCATACCCGCACAGTCCCAGCTGCTATCAGCAGCCAGGACCCGTGGCTAATGCCGGACATTGATGTTCAGGCAGATGTCCGGCATTATCTCTTTAGACGCGGCGATCAAAGTTGATTGCTGCGTTTAAAGTGAAAATGAAAGCTTCCCGGCAGCTCAGTCGGGCTGATCGGGACCATCGTGGTGAAACTGCGGTGTCCCAATCAGCTATGACGCACGAGGAGGGTCCCTTACCTTCCTCCTCTGTGTCAGATTGCCGAATGACTGCACCTTGCCTGAGATCCAGGCAGGAGCAGTCAAGCGGCGATAACACTGATCAATGCTAAGCTATGACATAGCATTGATCAGTGCCTGCAATCTGTATAATGCATGTTATAGCCCCCTATGGGAGCTATAACATTGCAAAAAAAAAAAAGTGGTGAAAAAAAAAAAAGTTAATAAAGGTGATTTAACCCCTTCCCTAATAAAAGTTTGAATCAGCCCCTTTTTTTCATAAAAAAAAAACAAAACTGTAAATAAAAATAAACATATGTGGTATCACCGCATGCGTAAATGTCTGAACTATACAAATATGTTGTTAATTAAACCGCACGGTCAATGGTGTATGCGCAAAAAAATTCCTCCAAAAAATTATAAAAAGTGATCTAAAAGTCCGATCAAAACAAAAATGTTACCAGTAAAAACTTCAGATCACGATGCAAAAAATGAGCCCTCATACCTCCCCATATGCGGAAAAAAAAAAAGAAATAAAGTTATAGGGGTCAGAAGATGACAATTTTAAACGTGTTCATTTTCCGGCATGTAGTTATGATTTTTTCCAGAAGTCCGACAAAATCAAACCTATATAAGTAGCGTATCATTTTAATCGTATGGACCTACAGAATAAAGATAAAGTGTCATTTTTACCAAAAAATTTACTGTGTAGACTTGTCGCACACTGATTTTTTTTTGTTTCGCCGTAGATTTTTGGGTAAAATGACTGCTGTCATTATAAAGTATTGGTGGCGCAAAAAATAAGCCATCATATGATTTTTAAAAGGTGAGGAAAAGCCGAAAGTGCAAGAACGGAAAAATGCTATGTCCTTAAGGGGTTAAATATGCTGATTTCTAAAGGTACAATCCCTTAATGTCACTCACTGGTCTGTTCAGATCCAAGCTCTGCAGCTCTGACGGTCAGCAGGTGGAACAGCGTCCAGACAGAACATGGAAAACCACGGAATTCTGGCTTGGATCCAAGACACCAGACGAAATTGACACGAGGAGTCAGCACAGCATTCTGCTCCTGAGCACAAAGTAAAGAAAAAGGCACTTACCGTATATACTCAAGTATAAGCAGAGTTTTTCAGCATGATTTTTCGTGCTGAAAACGCCCCCCTCGGCTTATACTCGAGTGAACTCTCCGCCTGTCAATCAGTGGTCTTCAACCTGCGGACCTCCAGATGTTGCAAAACTACAACTCCCAGCATGCCCGGACAGCCATCGGCTGTCCGGGCATGCTGGGAGTTGTAGTTTTGAAACATCTGGAGGTCCACAGGTTGAAGACCACTGCGGCCTTCGTCATCATCCAGCCCTTTTAGTTTTCTACTCAACTCCCCTAGGTGGGAAGGAAGGGTGAGCTGGTCCGGGCCATCTATGCTGCAGGAACCGTCCGGTGGGGAGGGTTAGTTGTTCCGGGCTGTCCTCTTCTCCGCTCCGGGCCCAGCCTAGTGACGTTGCCTTGTAGACGACGCACAGGGACGTCCATGTGCAGCAGACGTACCTGCGCATGAACGTCCCTGTGCATCTTCGTCAAGGCAACGTCACTAGTCCGGGGCCGGCCCGGAGCGGAGGAGAGGGCCTCCTGGTGAAAATGGTCAGCCCGGAACGACTAACCCTCCCCACCAGACGGTCCCTGCAGCATAGATGGCCCGGACCAGCTCACCTTTCCGTCCCGCCAAGGGGAGGTGAGTAGAAAACTAAAGGGGGGTCTGGATGATGACAAAGGCCGCAGTGGTCTTCAACCTGCGGACCTCCAGATGTTTCAAAACTACAACTACAAGTTATAGTTTTGCAACATCTTGAGGTCCGCAGGTTGAAGATCACTGAGAAGGGATTGACAGGGGGTGATGATGAAGAGCGGGTGATGATGACGAGGGTCTGGATGATGACAGTGGGGGATGATGATGGGATGATGATGACGGGGGTGATAATGACAGGGTGATGATGAGGGGGTGTTAATGACTGGGGTCTGGATGATGACAGGGGTGGATGATGTATTTCCCACCCTAGGCTTATAGTCGAGTCAATAACTTTTCATGGGTTTTTGGGGTGAAATTAGGGGCCTCGGCTTATATTCGGGTCGGCTTATACTCGAGTATATACGGTATGTTATTTGACACATCGTCCTTAGTTTTAGGCCATGTCCACCACTGTGGTGCCTGAGGCAGGAAAAAGGCCCGAGTACGACTTACCTGATTTTTGTTATTTACAGCATCTAAAAAATCCTTGTAAGACACGACCTTGGCTCTTTGGTTATACAGCCATGGATACAGAGAATTCAGCAGTGTGCGCAAGAAAGGGCGAGCAGGAAAGTACTGTGATAGAAATAGATGGTGATCACATCATAGTTTTACTTCAGCAACACATACAGCTTTCCATGTTTAAGATATGTGCAACGTAACACAGGGATTAAAAAAATAAACAAACAACTAAAAAAACATATAGTATAGTACTGTAATAGCACTAGGCAGCAAGTATACAAAAAAAAACAAATAAAAAAAGGACCTAGTTTTAAAATCAATAATGAGCATGAAGGAGATTATTGTGTTAAAAATAACATAAATACTGAAGCAGCTACCTCTAGTGGTCACTTTAAAGTATAGCATACAATTAGGCTGGATTCACATGCGCATAATTTGGCTCATTCTTGTGCCCGTATTATGGCTTCATGTAGAATTATAGCGCTTTATGATGCTGTAATTTCGATCGGAAGACATACAGTTGGGCCAGGACCTATGGCGATGTTTCCTAACCAATGTGCCTCCAGCTGTTGCAAAACTACAACTCCCAGCATGCCCGACCAGCCTTCGTCTTGGCATGCTGGGAGTTGTAGTTGTAATTTTGTTACAGCTGGAGTAAAATTCGTTAGGAAAGACAATAAATACAGGCATAAGAATATGCTTGTATTACGCTCATTAGAATCGTGCATTTTGTATACATTGTTAACAGAAAGATCAGGTAACAGTCAAGTAGATACACAAAGCAATATATACATATGTAATGCCTTATGTGAAATTGGTATATTTTATGGATATGGAAAGGAAAGTCTACATTTTATGTGTAAAAATTTTATTATATACAGTGATCCCTCAACTTACAATGGCCTCAACATACAATAGTTTCAACATCTTTTCTGGACCATCGTAAGTTGAAACCAGACTCAACATACAATGTACAGACAGTCCAGATCTGTGAAACGTGTCAATGGCCGGAAGAACCGACCAATCAGAATGGGCATTCACTGGTAAAACCCCTGTATCACTGAAATTCATTCACGGACTGGTGTCTGGTAGCGCCCCCTACAGTACAGGGAGGAACTACAAGTTCTGTACTACTCCTTACCTGTGCCAGGGTTAGTTACTCCTTTGGACACCAAGTAAGGGTGGCTCCATTTGGGACATTGTGTGTACTGTATAGGACCCTGAAGAAGCTTCTGTCCTCTACATAAACCATTGTTTCCCAACCAGGGTGTCTCCAGCTGTTGCAAAACTACAACTCCCAGCATGCCCGGACAGCCAACGGCTGTCCGGGCATGCTGGGAGTTGTAGTTTTGCAATAGCTGGAGGCACCCTGGTTGGGAAACACTGACATAGACAGTGATTTACAGCTCCCAGCAGATTTTTCTTACTTTTATATGTAAGGACTTGCTTTATCTGTATTAGTTATCTACTTATTTTTCTTGAATCCTCACTTTTTCCTATTTTTGGATGACATTTTGGGGCTTCAGAACCAATTACCAGGTTTCCATTATGGTCTCAACATACAATGGTTTCAACATACAATGGTTTCAACATACAATGGCCGTCCTGGAACCAATTAATATTGTAACTTGAGGGATCACTGTACCTCTGTAACCCATTTAGGATAACAACTACATGTAAGTTTAGAGCTCCTTCACAATAGGGAGATATTCCGGGCGGAGATTCCGTCAGGATCGGGTACTGACAAAACAATACACAGAAATGCATTTCCAAGCTAATTCCGCCAAAAGAATTAACATGTTCATTCTTTCAGTGATATCTGGAGTCCGAAATTTCCGAAATGGAACATCTGCCTCTCTACATTCTGTGAATGATGCAGCAGAATCCCTTTGGGAACAAATGGGGGGGGGGAGATTTATCAAAACGTGTCCAGAGGAAAAGTTTCTGAGTTGCCCATAGCAACCTGATTGCTTCTTTCATTTTTGAAAAGGCCTCTGCAAAATGAAAGAAGCGATCTGATTGGTTGCTATGGGCAACTTTTCCTCTGGACAGGTTTTGATAAATCTCCCCCAATGAGTGGCTGCTGCACCATGTTTTCCAAGCAGAATTCCAGAGCGGAATTCTGCTTGGAAAAATGTAGTACGAATGAGCCTTTACACCTTACAGAAACTAGGATTGGTAAAATACATGACTAGTGGACCAGTCTACATCCAGTTTATATCTACCCACTCACCTTTTTCAGTACAGACACATAGTTAGTCAGGGCTTTGAGACGATCTCCATTTAATTTGCTATACCGAGCCACCTCAACCCGCAGAGAGTAATGGATAGAGGATTCAAGGTCCGCCATGTAGATAACAGAACTAGAAGAAAACAAAGACAAGAACAGTCTTCTAACCCAAAGACAAAAGACACTGTGCAGTAACAAAGTCCTTCAGCTTTAGGCGGGATCTGCCGCCAACCTAAACTGTACAGAGGCCATTTTCCCACCCTTCAAGCACCACTTTTTGTTTTATAAAAATAGCTACAAGAGTAGCAGTTCCTCCTAGAGAAAGTATGGAAGCTTACTGCATAACACAGTATTCAGAAAGCAGCAGTAGCCTTCATACAACACCGGGGGGAGGGGGGGGGGGGATGTCCCCCCCAGAAAAGAAAAAAAATGACAAAAAAATCTAAACAAAATCCAGGACCTTTATCTATCTGCTTTGATACTCAGAAGGCAATTCTAGAAGAAAAAAAAAATATTATTATTTATTTTTTTTTTTAAAAAGAGGGTTCTCCGACAGTCATCAATCTGCTTCAACTTATTCTAATAGTCATAAAGAGTCTACCTTCTGACTTCAATGGCTAAGAAAATATGCAGCAGTAAATCCGGCACACGTGACCTACCCTTATAGTGGATTTCCTCTGTACCAAGTTTCATTTCAATGATAAAATTAACAGCAGAATCAATATAAGATCAGCGGGGTTTCAGCTCCTGGCATCCCGGAGATCAGCCTCTAATGTTTACCAGCACACCCCCTTGCACTGCATACGACGTATACCAGGAACTGCAGCAAATTCCCATTCTAGTGAACAGGACATGGCCGCAGTTCCTTGCACTACTGGCGCATTCAATGATGAGTAAACATGGTAAAGGCTGCAACACTAGCAAGAGCGCTGAACCCCTTCAAATAGCTGACTGGCAGGGATGCTGGGAGTCGGACCACCACTGATCTAATATCGATGGCGTTTCCTGAGTATGGGTCATTCATTTTAAAAGACAAGATTAAAACTTTAAAAACAACTGTGTTTTTCCACTGTATGATGAATAGGTATGTAACTTTCTAATGTATATTGTGCTTTCTACAAACTAAAACCTGTGCAAACCAAATACAGTGACCCCCCCCCCCCCCCCCCCCCCGACCTACGATGGCCCCGACATACGATCATTTCAACATACGATGGCCTCTCAGAGTCCATCGCATGTTGAAGGCAGCATCAACATACGATGCTTTTGTATGTCGGGGCCATCGCATAAACGGCTATCCGGCAGCGCAGACTGCTTCAGCTGCCACCAGATAGCCGTTTACTTGCCCCGTGTGGTCCGGTGACGATCACTTACCTGTCCTCGGGGCTCTGGTGCGTCCTCTTCGGGATCCCTGCATCGTCGGCGCTCTCCATCGTCATCACGTCTCTGTGCACGCCGTCCCGTCATCCAATAGGAGCGGCGTGCGTAGCGACATGATGGCGGCGACGGAGAGCGAGGATGCCGGGGAAGCAGAGGCCTTGCCAGAGCGTCGGGGACACCCCGGGGACGCGGCGACAGCGATGGACGGCGATATCCCGGGCAGAGGTGACGAGCGGTGACGGTCCGGCGAGTACAACTTCCTCTACCAGTGGTCTTCAACCTGCGGACCTCCAGATGTTGCAAAACTACAACTCCCAGCATGCCCGGACAGCCGTTGGCTGTCCGGGCATGCTGGGTGTTGTAGTTTTGCAACATCTGGAGGTCCACAGGTTGTAGACCACTGTCCTATACTTTACATTGCACGGACCCCTCAACATTCGATGGTTTCAACAAACTATGGTCCGTTTGGAACGGATTACCATTGTATGTTGAGGGACCACTGTACAACTCATGGCTGAGGGCCTGCTACAATTTTATCTAGTTGTGGCAGCACACATCTCTTTGCTACAGAATTTGCTACAATGTATTTGTGTAGGTAAAACTTACGATCCTTTCCAATCACTGCTAAATCTTAGGCTCTGTTTACAATTGTGTTGTGGTTTCCATTCCTAATTGAAACCATAAAGACAAAGACCGATTTGTCCAACCGATGCCACCAGTTGCTTGATGGACCCAACTGACTTATATCTGGGTCTGTTGGTTTAATCATGACCATGCCTATCATTTTTCCTGATTTGATGGAATCTAAACACAGGATCAGATCAAAGCTAGAGATGAGCGAACTTACAGTAAATTCGATTCGTCACGAACTTCTCGGCTCGGCAGTTGATGACTTATCCTGCGTAAATTAGTTCAGCTTTCAGGTGCTCCGGTGGGCTGGAAAAGGTGGATACATTCCTAGGAAAGAGTCTCCTAGGACTGTATCCACCTTTTCCAGCCCACCGGAGCACCTGAAAGCTGAACTAATTTAGGCAGGAAAAGTCATCAACTGCCGAGCCGAGAAGTTCGTGACGAATCAAATTTACTGTAAGTTCGCTCAGCTCTAATCAAAGCAACACTGATGGTATGGCTCTAAACGAGGCAGATGACATACAGTTAAATCATTTTACAAGGCAACTAAGCCCGATCATGAAAGAGACCTCTATTCATACCTATTTACAGTCCTCCGAACCACTGTGTCCTCAACAGGGTTTGCAGACCACTCAATGAGATTGACGATAACCCTCTTCACCCCAGGAAGCGACCGTAGGAACTGTGTGTATTCTGCACGACTCTGTTCCTTTCTGTAAAAAACAAATGAGCGAAAAACATTTAACATAACAAATTTATTGAGGAATAAAACACATGGCCAGATTGCCAGATACTCACAGGTTTATTGTACTAATAGATCCATTTCTACATAGAAGGAAGCCAGTTGGGAATGATGATACCTTGAATCGTTCTATCAGTTCAGACTGGTCCTTAAGAACCCTCCGTACCGAGACCCCCTGATACTGGACCATGTCCAGAGCAACCTGAGAAAGACAGAACATTACTACAGGATTCTACATATGTGGAGCATTGAGTGCTTAAAGGGTACCTCTCATCAAATAAACTTTTGATATATTTTAGATTAATGAATGTTGAATAACTTTCCAATAGCATGTTAATGAAAAATATGCTTCTTTCTATTGTATTTTTCCCGATCAGTCCTGTCAGCAAGCATTTCTGACTCATGCTGGAGTCCTAAACATTCAGAGCTGCCAGCCTGCTTTGTTCACAGCCAACCAGGCTGTGAACAAAGCAGGCTGGCAGCTCTGAGTGTTCTCCTTTGTGAACAAAGCAGACTGGCAGCTCGTAGTGTTTAGGACTCCAGCATGAGTCTGAAATGCTTGCTGCCAGGACTGGTAGGGAGACCCCTAGTGGTCATTTCTTCAAAGTGGAAAATTAAATAGAAAGAAGCATATTTTTTAATAACATGCAATTGTAAAGTTATTCTGCATACATTAATCTATATTATATCAAAAGTTTTTTTGATGAGAGGTACCCTTTTAATGTTTATTCACTGGTTAACATGGCACCTGCAGAGCTAAGAGGGTGACCTTAAGACTCCCAGAGAAGAATCTTAAAAAAAAAATGAACACCGCCTTCCTACTAAGCAACCCAACATTTTTATGACCAAAATTGTATTTTATTGTTTAAATGGAGCTGGTGAAGTTTACTAGTTATTCCATATTAAAAAGTGATGCACTCTCTTGTGGAAGATAAAATGACAATAAGTCTCTTAAGGGGAATATGTGCAGTACAGCGAAAATGTATACACTGCTCAAAAAATAAATAAAGGGAACACTCAAACAACACAATGTACCTCCAAGTCAATCCCACTTCTGTGAAATCACACTGTCCACTCAGGAAAGCAACACTGATTGACAATTAATTTCACATGCTGTTGTGCAACTGGAACAGACAACAGGTGGAAATTATAGGCAATTAGCAAGACACCCCCAATAAAAAAGTGGTTCTGCAAATGGTGACCACTGACCACTTCTCAGTTCCTCTGCTTCCTGGCTGATGTTTTGAATGCTGCCGGTGCTTTCACTCTAGTGGTAGCATGAAACAGAGTCAACAACCCACACAAGTGGCTCAGGTAGTGCAGCTCATCCAGGATGGAGAGCTGTGGCAAGAAGGTTTGCTGTGTCTGTCAGCCTATGTCCAGAGCATGGAGGCGCTACCAGGAGACAGGCCAGTACATCAGGAGATGGGGGAGGAGGCCATAGGAGGGCAACAACCCAACAGCAGGACTGCTACCTCCGCCTTTGTGCAAGGAGGAGCACTGCCAGAGCCCTGCAAAATGACCTCCAGCAGGCCACAAATGTGCATGTGTCCACTCAAACGGTCAGAAACAGAATCCATGAGGGCCCGACGTCCACAGGTGTGGGCTGTGTAGGACGTTAGGTACAGAGATGAGATCCTCAGATCCCCTGTGAGACCATATGCTGGTGCGGATGGCCCTGTGTTCGAATGTAAGACAATGCTAGACCTCATGTGGCTGGAGTGTGTCAGCAGTTCCTGCAAGAGGAAGGCATTGATGCTATGGACTGGCCTGCCCGTTCCCCAGACCTGAATCCGATTGATCACATCTGGGACATCATGTCTCGCTGCATCCACCAGCGCCACATTGCACCACAGACTGTCCAGGAGTTGGCGGATGCTTTAGTCCAGGTCTGGGAAGACACCCCTCAGGAGACCATCCACCACCTCATCAGGAGCATGCCCAGGCATTGTAGGGAGGTCATACGGGCACATGGAGGCCACACACACTACTGAGCCTCATTCTGACTTGTTTTAAGGACATTACATAAAGTTGGATCAGCCTGTAGTGTGGTTTTCCACTTTGATTTTGAGTGTGACTCCATTTGACCTCCATGGGTTGATACATTTGATTTCCATTGATCATTTTTGTGTGATTTTTTTGTAAAGACAAAAGTATTTCCTACGATTAGTTCGTTCATTCAGATCTAGGATGTGTTATCTTTGATTTTTTTGAGCAGTGTATTACACACAGCTAAGTGGACAGTACTTACCTCTCTTGCCATATAGTTTCCAGGTTCTTCAAAAATCAAAACTAGGAAGGATTCATCATTATTTTCAAAAAAATAGTCAACCTCAGGGGCACTAAAATAGAAAACATCACACTAGTTGGTCTATTCAGCACAAAAAAACATGTAATACAGGAACAGGATTATGCACAAGTAATCTAAACAAATATTCTATTGAACCATTTTCCTGCCTAATGATGGGTTCACACATCAAAAAAACCCAGCTGTAACATAGGTATAAAAATGGCTATTTTTATGTAATAATGTGCTCTGAATGAGTCTATAGAAAAGCAGCAGTCAGTGCACATATTGCTTGTCCAAGGGTTGTGTTAAGGAAAACTCTACTGTCTCTCCACTTTACTCAGTATACACACATAAAGAGGGAAGGACACCAGAAAAAGGGGTGTCTCCCCAAAAAAGGGAGAACTCCCCCCCCCACACACAAAAAAAATGTAATGTGGTGGATTTCAAACCCCGACAGCTTAGAGCAGGTGTTAAAATAAATAAATAAAGGAAAAACATAGGGAAAAACACAACATGGAAAAATACCGGTCAGGAAAAAACCCTAAAAATAAGGCCCATTGTTTTTATGCACCATGTGTACTGATGGCAGCTTTTCCACAGAGCACATTTTTACACAAAAAATATGCCTTTTTTTATACTCATTTTACGGCCGTATTTTTCTGATGATTTTACGATGTATGGATCCAGCTTTATGCTAGATCGGAACTTGTAAAAGCTGACCATGGCGAGTTCTCATTACTCAGAGTCCCCAAATAAGTTATTTACAAGGGAAGAAATAATGTGGTACAGTTAGCGACCGACGTATGACATCCTCACTGACATCAATGGGTGTCCATAATACTGATTCTTTTTAATAGGAGCCCCTAATTTTTTCAAACATCAAGTTCTGTGTCGGAGACCACTGTAGGGTCCGGTGCCTATAGCTAAACTCAATTCAATAGAAAATATATTACAAGGGTTTTGTGATAATAGAAAACCCTGTTCATCCTTTTTTAAATATTCGATAGCAGGCATAGGCAACCTTCGGGAGTGCAGATGTTTTGGACTACATCTCCCATGATGCTCTTACAGCCAAAATGCTGCAAAAGCATCATGGTAGATGTAGTCCAAAACATCTACAGTGCCGAAGGTTGCCTACGCCTGTTCTATAGTATAAGGCTGGGTTCATATTGGGGGAGATTTATCAAAACCTGTGCAGAGGAAAAGTTGCCCAGTTGCCCATAGCAACCAATCAGATCGCTTCTTTCATTTTTCACAGGCCTTCATAAAAATGAAAGCAGCAAGCTGATTGGTTGCTATGGGCAACTGGGCAAGTTTTCCTCTGCACAGGTTTTGATAAATCTCCCCCATTGTGTTTATGTTTGACTGTTTCCATTTCATTTGATTTTGCTGTACACAAAACTGCATTTGACTATGCTATTGTATACAACAGTCTTTTACAAACAGTGCACCTCCAGCTGTTGCAAAACTACAACGCCCAGCATGCCCGGACAGCCAAAGGCTGTCCGGGCATGCTAGGAGTTGTAGTTTTTCAACAGCTGGAGGGGCACTGTTTGTAAAAGACTGGTATCCAACAAAAAATAAATTAAAATAAAGTATATGTTGGATGTACTTTCTTGCAGAATGTTGCTTCAGAAGTTGTGTATGGTACATTCATTTATAAATGGGGTATTTCCATCTAGTAATGTTATAGCATAATTCTCCAACAAGCCATATATATATATATATATATATATATATATATATATATATATATATACATACTTACACATATATATATATATATATATATATATATATATATATATATATACACACATATATACATACATACACACACACTATATATATATATATATATATATATATATATATATATATATATATATATATATAATCAGTGGGAGACCCTTAAATGGGCTCCTTAAATGGACACAGCCAGATTAAAAAAAAAAAAAAAAAAACTTATATATTGTACATTATACTTTCTAAAATACTTGATAAGAATTAGTTTTTTCTTTATTATAGAAATCATTGCTTATAAAAAAAAAAAAAAAAAAAAAAAAAAAGACCACTAGGGGTCCCCATATCATCTAGAACATATCCTGTCTGGCTGCAGCATCATCTTTGCCCCAGCTGAAACACAGGCAGGGGTAAAGTCCAGGACGTGAGGGTGAGACAGCTCACTCCAGCACAGCAGACTCAGGGAGGAAGATAAGTAATGTAGAGTAAGGGCAAGAGACGGACATGTCCCCTCCAGAACACAGGATGAAAATCCCAAGTGAGAAAAAGAAAGAAGGTATTTGTGAGATAAATAAAGGTGCTAGACACATACAAAGTATGTGTACAGGATTAGAATTAGGGACTGAGTAACATGGAACATTTCTTTTTGAGGGATATGACAGGTACTCAAAGCCTTTATTGTGGAGTGGAGCTTCAAAACCTTTGACTGGGGAACTGCAAAATGGCATCATTCTTGTGTACCCGCGCCTTCATTCTGACGATGAATGGGGGTTCAGACTCTGAGACCCCCAACCAATCAATAATTGATGGCATATCTCAGCAATTTTCCATGACCTTTAATTGAAAAAAACCTCTTTAGATCTAGTCCTAACAGAACAGATGAATTTTAAGTTTCTTACAAGAGGCCATTAAACCTATTTATACTTGTTATATACATAGAAGTGTCTATGCTCATACCTGATTGGCTCGAGTGGTGGACATGCGGGGGGTGGGGAGTCCTTTTGTGCCTCCAGTTTGTCAATAATGAAATGTCTCATCATGTCAGGATCACGACCTGTAGATATAAGGTGGATATGGGAGGGGCATGATGATCATGGCGGCAAATATGGATAGTGATGAGAGAAAAACGTAACACATAAAAGCTTCATTTTCATGTAAAACTGCTTTATAGAAACATAGAAGAATGACAGCAGAAAAACAAACAAGTGGTCTAGTGTCCTTGTAGTAATATATTGTAATGAGAAGGTAGAAATTTCACCTGACCAGGAAGTACCGTATTTTTCGCCGTATAAGACGCACTTTTTCTTCCCCAAAACTGGGGGGAAAAAGTCGGTGCGTCTTATACGGCGAATACACCCCTATCGCGGCGGTCCCTGCGGCCATCAATGGCCGGGACCCGCGGCTAATACAGGACATCACCAATCGCGGTGATGCCCTGTATTAACCCTTCAGACGCGGCGATCAAAGCTGACCGCCGCATCTGAAGGGAAAGTGACACTAAGCCGGCTCTTCAGTCGGGCTGTTCGGGACCGCCGCGGTGAAATCGCGGCGGTCCTGAACAGCCCGACTGAATAGCCGGGTTAGTGCTTACAGGACACCGGGAGGGACCTTACCTGTCTTGGTGTCTTCTCCGTTCAGGGATCCCCTGTATGGCCGGCGCTCTCCTTCCTCGTCATCACGTGCGTGCGTCGGCGTGCGTAACGATGTGATGGCGGCGACGGAAAGTGAGGATACCCGGCCGGCAGCAGAGACGTTCCTGAGTGGCGGGGACACGGCGACAGCGATGGAGCGACATCCAGGGCAGCGGTGACGGGTCCGGAGCGGCGGGGACACGTGAGTATTACCTCCTATGCAGTGGTCTTCAATCTGCGGACCTCCCCAGATGTTGCAAAACTACAACTCCCAGCATGCTGGGAGTTGTAGTTTTGCAACATCTGGAGGTCCGCAGGTTGAAGACCACTATTGGGTTCAAATCTTATTTTTTTTTGATTTTGCACCTATAAATTGGGTGCATCTTATACGCCGGTGCGTCCTATAGGACGAAAAATACGGTAGTCACTAGGGATCGACCGATATCGTTTTTTTAGGGCCAATAGCCGATAACTTATACCGATATTCCGGTATAAGTTATCGGCTATTTAACCCCCTGCGACACCGCTACAGATCATTGATTTAAAGCGGGCGCTTTAAATCAATGATCTGCAGTGGCTTTTGCGGGGCCATAGGTCGCTGCCGCCGCCGCCACCTGCTTCTCTCCCCCTACCTGTCAGGGTGGTCCAGGCCATCCATCCTTCCTGCAGTGTCCGGGGGCGTTCCGGGTGAAGAGTGAACCGGTCTGGGCTGTCCTTCTCCGGCGGTCATCTTCTCCACTCCGGGCAGGCTCCGGCCTAGTACGCTGCATAGACGCCACTGCGCAGTGACGCCCGTGCGCAGCGACGCACCTGACGTCACGGCGTAGCGGCGTCTATGCAGCATACTAGGCTGGAGCCTGCCCGGAGTGGAGAAGATGACCGCCGGAGAAGGACAGCCCGGACCGGTTCACTCTTCACCCGGAATGCCCCCGGACACTACAGGAAGGAAGGATGGCCTGGACCACCCCCATTACGGGTAAGTTTAATTTTTTTTATTAACTCGGAGGGTGGGGGAGGGGCCCGACCGGTATAGCGGTATGGGCAAAAATCCATACCGGTATATTGCCCAGCATCACGGTGGGGGATGCGACGCGGTGCGGTGGGTTGGGGGTGCGGTGGGGCGGGTCGGGGGGGTGGCGGTCGCGGTGCGGTGGTGGCGGGGCATTATCGGCTTATCGGCAAGGTAATTGCCGATACCGATAATGCCCAAAATCGTGATTATCGGCCGATAATATCGGCCATATCGATAATCGGTCGATCCCTAGTAGTCACACATAGTGTAAGTCTATGAGATGTTTCAGTATCTGTTTCTGTATCTCCCACAGATTATACTGTAAAGTAATCATACCTGCAGCTACCCCTATGCTTTGGGCAGAGTTCTCAGCACCCCAGCTTTTAGCACCAGACAAACAAACAAAAAAAAGAGTTTCACAAGCCTTTTTGTCGCTGTTGGTAACTTAAAGGAAATCTGTCCTAAGTGTCACCTGCACGAACCTGTTGGTACAGACAGATAGTGACACTGATGACAGATTTTCTTCAATCATATCGACAGGGTTGCACACACTTATACTATGTAGTATGGATAGCTTTTTCAAACCTCCATAGGGTTCTTGCCACGGTGATGACTGGATCTGGATATAGAAAAGTTAGCATACCCTATGCTAAATATATCACAGCTTCTTAACATGAAAGAGTAAATTCATTTAAAATAAACCCACACTTACAATTTTGATGCATATAATCTACAGAAGCCCATTATCTCATTCTTCTTAGCTATAGTAACTATAAGATATGGAAGGAATCATTTTTTACCTGTCATCTATAGTGACAGGCTCTGGTTTCCAGGACTGACAAATAGCAAAAGTATTTAAAGTATTTAAAAAAGGGGCCATAAATTGACGTTTGAAGTTTAACCTCCGCTGTATGCAAGTTGTTTTTCAGTTTTTTTTAAGAGATGCTTTATTGGAATATCTCAATTAAAATAAATGAATTACTCCATATCAGCATGATCTTATGAGTGATCTCTCCTGTCAAACTAACCTGATCAGCTTTTATGAGGAGGTGAGCTCCACACTGGGTGATTCCCTGGATGTGGTATATATCTTGATTTTTCCAAAACATTTGATGCTGTACCACAGAAAAGGTTGTGTGCCACAGAAAATGTATGTAAGTGTTACTGGCTCAAGGATAGAAAACAAAGGGTGGTTATTAATGGTACATAACTCTGATTGGTTGACTCTTACTAGTGGGGTACCACAGGGGTCAGTTCAGGGCACTATTCCTTTCAATATTTTTATTAATTATCGTAGAGGGGTTGTAAAGTAAAATATCAATGTTTGCAGATTTAACTACGGTAAGCTCTGTAAAGTGGTTAACACAATAGAGGACAGTGCACTGTGTATAGCAGATAACACAATAGAGGACAGAGCACTGTGTATAGTAGATAACATAATAGCAGACAGAGTACTGTGTAGAGAACACACAGTGCACTGTTACAAATGGTTTTGTAAGCCAGATCCTGAACTGGCTTTGACTTGCAACATTTTTGGAGGGGTTTGCTACTTTTTTTTATGCCTGTGTACAAAATTCACACTTCATAAATTTGCAACCACTGCAAAGTGGAAGCTGACAGTTGCTTAGGTAAGGCTGTTTGCTACAAAAATTACAAAAAGAGTGCTTCCCCATGAAATCAAACAAAATATAGAAGAAGAAGAAGGAACATAGTTTACATACTATACAACTTGATGCCATCCGTCGTCTTTTTGGTAAACGTATTAAAGAACTGGAGGGAAAAAAATCATAACAAGGGGTCACTCTGGCTTCATACTGCACAGAAAAACTCAATCTGGTAATATGAAAATAAAATTGTAGATACAAAATTGGAAAATAAGACAAGCAGAGAAGGAGGACAGAGAATACAGGGAGACTTACCTGTACAGTGGGATATCCTTGCACTCCAAATTCATTGCACATTTTGCTATTGGACTCTTTGGCGCAGTCTAGCACAGCGAGGTATACAGCGGGCCTCCAGTCTGTATAAAGAAGCAGTGTTGTATTAGCCATAGGTTTCATCCTGAACAGTTTGGTTGCCTATACTCTATATCTGAATATGCTACGTGAAAACAAATACATTGTATTATATTATTAGAAAATGGGGAGTAAGGAATAATTTTTTTTTAACTGGGGATAAGCTGGAAAGGACATAAAATTAAAAAAAAAAAACTCACTCTTAAAATATTGCCCTGCTGGACCTGCAGCATTGACAGCATGTACATTATTCACGGGATGCTGCAGCCTATCACCGGCCTTCTCTGTTACCTGCCAGGAGAGATCACTGTGGCTGAAGCATCACATGATGTATGTGATCATCTCAGTGGGAAATAGAACAGGTTCCTATTTAATGCCTTCCTTTCTGATTAAATAAACATTTAGGAATGGGCAAGTCCTTTAGGTTGGGGCTTTTTTATACATTTTCCTCCTGGCCTTCCTAACTAGACAATAGTTTGGCCTGGGTATCATCAGCTCTCAAAATTCATGCCAAAAGTACTTTGTAAATATAGTATGGATTAGTATGTAGTAGAAATTTCTAAGGTAGGGTTCACACCTGTGTTGGAGGCTCTGATGGGGGCCTTTGTCACAAATTCCGATAGATGACAAAAAAATAGTGCACAATGCTGTAATTTTTTTGGGGTCTGGGAAATGGCAGAAACCATGCTAGAAATCCACAGGACCCCATTACAGTCAACAAGGTCCATCAGGCACGTCTGTGTCCTGCCTGTAACAGTTCCGCCATCACTTTTTTAGGTCTGCTAAAATGACAGAGCAGAATGGAAAACTCAACACAGATATAAACTCTGCCTCAGATACTACAGTGCCTTCTGCCAGGGTGGAATCATCCTGCCCCGGGACAGGAGATCTTTCTAAAACTTTAGGGCAGGAGAATTTTCCTAAATTTAGGGCATTCAGGAGGCAAAGGATGGTTGAGATCTGAGAAAGGGTAGAGCGTTCGAAGCCAGAAGGGCTCACTGGGATGCTGAGCAATTTCGGTAAGTGATTGGTGCAATGCCCATGCATTATCGGCAACTGCATCATCACCATCATCCTGGGGGGCACTTCTTTCATACGGCTCCCAGTTTAGCCTTGTTCCACTGGAGGAAAGCTGGGAGAGTCCATTAAAATAGACACGAACATGAAAAAAAAAGAAAAACCCTTCAATATGTTGTGGAAACATCAAATGTTTTGATCAGTTGGGAGTTTGCAGACATCGACCTATCAGAAGAAGGGAATGCTTAGTGTTTTCCTTCTGGCTCTTTGTCAATGTGACAAGTATAGGCTCAATGTCAATGGGGCTGTCCTGGTCTTATAGACACAGGGGTAACAGAACCATGTGGTTGCTTGTGATGATTCAGGGTCTGAATGCTCAGACCCCAACTGATAATAATGTTTAACATGTTCTTGGGACAGAACAAAACTATTTTTTTTATTTTTTAACTGCCCTGTCTCAAATAATTTCTCCTGTAAAAGGACTGATAAAAATAGGTCATGGAGAGTTTAGAGTTATTAGAAAAACGTAGACACCCTATAAGAAAGATCTGTCTAGGGAGGAGTAGTACAGAACGTGCACTATTTGGCACTGATTTAATAAACATGATTTACATGCAGTTATTCCAGACAATTTGATTGCAACTATGAACCATTAAAAAGTTACAAAATGAGTTGGCAGGTGTGTAAAGGTTGTCAAAAAGATGGATTCATTAGGCAAATCTAAGCCTGTCAGCATTGTGGGTAAGCAAGAGGTAAGAGTGCTCCACCTTCTCACAATAACAGGATGTAAATGCATGCACACCCCAGTTTACTAGGAACCCCACCCTAGGAACAGATCATTTAGGTCAGGAGGATAAATGATAGAACTGGTTTGCGCCAAATATTATACACAAGTCAACATTCGAGATATCGGTATGAACATAAAGATGAAGGATATTATAGCTTGTTACAACACATTCCTTAAGTGCATAGGAAGATTTTTATTGCTTTCCTAGATTAGACTGACAAAGATCCTTATCACTGAGAAGAACCAACATAGCAGAAGTAATGTACAACACCTACAGTATGTGCCAACGCACCTAGTACATAAGAGTATGGAAAGTGGAAGAGAAAACAATTACCAGTCCCTTACGTCACATAACAGAGGACTGAAAACACACTGCACAGTCCATTACACAATCCATTACCTGTTTTGTCTGACAGGTACATGGACCATGACCAAGGAAATCCCTGTCCATATGACACATCATAGAGGGAGAGTTACTCTGAAGGGCCCTTTCAACATGTGGAGACAGACATGTACACAGTTGATAGGCGCTTGCACTGGACAGCTATCTGCCGGTCTGAAAGAACCCTTTGCTGCCAGAGCTTTAAAGGGATACTCCACCCCTAGACATCTTATCCCCAAGCCAAATGTCTGATCGCGGGGTCCAGCTGCTGGGGACCCCTGCGATCTCGGCTGCGGCGCCACAGACGTCCGGTGCACGAACCGAACTTTGTTCCCTGATGGATGACTGGCAATACGGAGGCTCATGATGCCCCCTCAATGCAAGTCTATGGGAGAGGGCGTGGCGGCTGTCACGCCCCTCCCATAGACTTACATTGAGGGGGCGTGGCCGTGACGTCACTAGCCTTCGGCGCTGCACCCGATGCTCTAAACGTACGCTGGGTGCAGCAGGGAGATAGTGGGGGTCCCAAGCAGAGGGATCAGACATCTTATGCCTTATACTTTGTATAGGGGAAATGATGTCTAGGGGCAGAGTACCCCTTTAAGCTCTTATCACATTGAGTTTATGTAAAAACTGGTGGACTCCTCGACGTATACCTCTGATGTATGGCTATAACAGATACTACTTTGACTCCTTTCACACTATGAGTATACATCCCGTTATAAAACATCAGTTTTCTGTGTAAAAACGGATGTATAATAACTGATTAAATAACGGGTACTAATGGCTGAATAATGTCCAAAATAACGGGCATATTCATCGTTAAGACCCGTTATAATATCCCTCCTTTATGGCAATTTTAACACATTTGTAGTCTCTTCCTTCTTCCATGGCCAGCACTCTGCTCCACCCATTTGGCCCAGGCGTTTTTAATTAGCATGAAACTGCATAAGGGTTTCCTCCTACCATTCTCCCAGCCCTCTGGCAGTAAGCACATGGTAGGTTTCATACTGGTGGGGTTCTCTGTGGCGGCCATTGTTTCTGTGATGCTTTGTCTGTGGGGTGGAGTGGCCCACATTGGACATGGGGTCTCTGAGGCAGTGGCCGCCGCCGGGCGCTATGCCAGTTTCAGGTTAGGGACCCACTCTAACAAGGTGGCCTTGACGTGGTGAGTGGGCTTGTACTTTTTGATCAAAATGTATACTAACAACCTGTTAGTTTTTGAAATTATGCTGAGAAGCAAGTAGATCAAATTACAAATGGTGGATGTGCGGCTATGTTTCTCTT
Source organism: Hyla sarda (assembly GCF_029499605.1). Classification (NCBI taxonomy): domain Eukaryota; kingdom Metazoa; phylum Chordata; class Amphibia; order Anura; family Hylidae; genus Hyla; species Hyla sarda. The sequence goes on along the minus strand of NC_079195.1, from coordinate 191,750,111 downwards.
TTTGTGTTGCACATTTTAACACCTGCCTACAGACTTCCACAGCCGGGACTACTACTAATCCCATCATGGAACAGACTTGTTTCCATGATGGGAGTAGTAGTTCCCGGGCTGCGGGAGTCTGCCGGTGGCTGGGGAGGCTTCATTAGTGTTTGTACTACTATCCCCATCATGGAACAGACCCTGTTCCATGATGGGGGTTGTAGTACAGGGGCTGAGGGATTGATCGCACAGGGTCTCCCTTCTGAGACCCCATGCGATTAGAAGTTTTTAAGCAGGGGAGCGAGCGGCATGGTCCGCAACCCTGCGATGTATCGTGTGTTTTTACTTTCATTTTAAAATCCCCTGCTGGAAGCCTTGAACGGACGGTACCGACGAGCCATTCAGGCCTCCCAGCGGGGTTTTTAAAACGAACACTGTGAGTGGTAGTGTGGGGCAAAATATATAGCGCTGCAGAGGGGGTGGGGTGGGCATGGGGACATATAGCCTATATATCTAGCCCCCCTGGCGCATTTATAATATGCCCCCTGCAGCGCATTAATAAAGATATGACCCCCCGCCGACGCATTAATAAATATATAAACCCCCGCCACCCCACCCCCCAGAGCATTTGTCATAATATGCAACTATGGCGCTATATGTGAAAGGTATTTCTATCAACATTATCGGGCCGGCCTTTCACATATAGCTTCTATATAGAAGTGCTTCTATATACATATGCCCCTGCAGCACTATGTATGAAAAGTATTGTATCAGCATCATCGGCCGGCTGCTGGTCCGATGCGCTGCTGATAGAAATACTTTTAAACATATAGCGCTGCAGTGACTGATGCACTGCGGGGGGCACATTATAAATGCGCCGGCGGGGGTATTAATTTAGAAATGTGCCGGCATAAACGCGCCGGTGGGGGTCATATCTTTATTAATGCACTGCGGGGGGGCATATTATAAATATACGCTGCGGGGGGGGGGGGGGGGGGGGGGGCATATTATAAATGTGCTGGGGGTATATATTTACACATGCGCTGGCCATATTTTTATTAATGCGCTACGGGGGGCATATTATAAATGCGCTGGGGGGCTAGATATATAGGCTATATGTCTGCCCCCACAGCGCTTTTAATATGCATACATTGCCAATCACAATGTTTATTTGAAAAACCCTGCTGGAAGCCCTGAATGGCTCCTCAGTACTGGCCATTCAGGGCTCCCGGCAGAAGATTTAAAAATGAAAGTAAAAACACACGATACATCGCAGGGTTGCGGATCATGCCGCCCGCTCTCTTGCTTAATAACTTCTGATCGTATGGGGTCTCAGAAGTAAGACCCGGTGCAATCAATCCTTCAGCCCCGTACTACAACCCCCATCATGGAACAGAGTCTGTTGTAGTACAGACACTAATGTAGCCTTCCCAGCCACCGGCAGACTCCCGCAGCCAGGGAATTACTACTCCCATCATGTTAACAAGTATGTTCCATGATGGAAGTAGTAGTAGTCCCTCAGCACTGCAGGAGTCTGCTGATGTCACCTCTTCCGAGCATGCTCAGATGTAATAACAGATATTGTAAACCAGCTGCATTGGATGACATAAAGACTCATCCATTTGCCATGGACTTCAATGTTAAAAATAACGGCCGTTAATTTACCCGTTTCATGTGATGTAAAAAATTAGTGCATGTGCCGTTTTTTCTTCCGTCACAAATAATATCCGTTATTCATGACGGACTTTAACAGGTCATAACTGATAATCAAAAAATCCCATAGACTTTAATAGGGTTTTGTAACAGCCGTTTGACATCCGTTTTTAAAGGCTTTTCTAAGGGAAGTTTATGACGGGTCTTTTAACGGAGCAACTTTATAGTGTGAACGGGGCCTTCGTCAAACATATCCAATGCTTATTTAAAAATAAATACAAATAAATATTCTACTATATATACACTATTGTTAGTAGTGTAAAGAAGTTTGTACTATTCCATCCAGCAAAAATATGGAAACCCATCATAACAGAGGCCTAAAGGACATCTGCAGCAAAAGACAACTTATCCCCGATCCACTGGATAAGGGATAAGTCTCTGATCGCAGGAGGTCCGACCACTGTGACCTCCCGCACGGGCCCCCACATTGCCTCTCTGTGAGCAGCTAATGCGCGTAGCGTCGACCTCTCTGAGGTCGATGGTACACCCCCTCCCTATACAGTTCTATGGGAGAGGCGGTGAGGCACGAACACTGCCTCCCTGCCTCTCCCATGGAACTACAGGAGATCGCGGGGGTCCCAGCGGTCAGACACCCCCCCCCCCCCCCCCCGCAATCAAACACCCCCCCCCCCCCCCCCCCGCAATCAAACACTTATCCCATATCCTGTGGATAGGGGATAAGTTGTCTTTTGCCGCAGATGTCCTTTAAATTACATAGAACCATAGAATGTGTCTGCAGATAAGAGCCATTTGGCCCATCTAGTCCGCCCAATACTCTCTTTTGGACTGAGTAAGGCAATGGGTGTGAAATTAGCCATAGAGTGAAAACATTTAGTGCTATAAAGTTTTTATTACGAAATATCACTATTTCTGGGATTCCCTCATGTATTAAATAGCAACTCCAACTTAAAAGTTCATACAAAATAGTGCAGGGTTGTGACTCAGTGTCTGGTCGTGTGAACCATCTAATCCTGGGGAGGTGAACCAAACCAACCTGTCATTACATTATAGCTCCTTTGTACACAGAATTTCACCCAGGATGTGTCCTCCTAATATCTCTCTATGAAGGAACATTACCTTTCCACTGAAAAAAAAAATATATATATATATATGTGAAGGGGATCTAATAGATCTCATGTATCAGTTGTCTGGCTGAGTTTCCCTCCGGTGTACAATGGAGGGAAACTGATCCTATTCATCTGAACAGAAAGGTTCACAATCATCCGGCGTCTCAATGTGGACTCCGTAAAGGTTGGACAAGCCAGATCGGCGTTTAGAAACATTGGACACTGGATGCTACTGATAAATGTTGTCATCAGTTGTGGCATCAGTTGAGATATAGGCTGATCTTGATGTGCTGCCTGGGTTCAAGCATTTCATTCTTGCACCCAGGCAGCACAATGTCTTGGTCCGGCCCTGGACTCAGGCCTTTACTGAGCTTCAGTTATGCCTCCCATAAAAGTGAACAGATAGTGGCATGCTCCATTGGATACAGTTTGTAAAAAGGTAGAGTCTTCTAGAAGAATTGATGTCTTAATATGTAGCTGAAAAGATGTCATTAAAGGGGTTATCCAGGAAAAAACGTTTTTTTCTATATCAACTGGCTCCAGAAAGTTAAACAGATTTGTAAATTACTATTATTAAAAAATCTTAATCCTTTCAGTACTTATGAGCTTCTGAAGTTAAGGTTGTTCTTTTCTGTCCAAGTCCTCTCTGATGACACGTGTCTCGGGAAACGCCCAGTTTAGAAGCAAATCCCCATAGCAAACCTCTTCTAAACTGGGCGGTTCCCGAGACACGTGTCATCAGAGAGGACTTAGACAGAAAAGAACAACCTTAACTTCAGAAGCTCATAAGTACTGAAAGGATAAATATTTTTTAATAGAAGTCATTTACAAATCTGTTTAACTTTCTGGAGCCAGTTGATATATTACAAAAATGATTTTTCCTGGAATACCCCTTTAAAGTAACAAAAATCACCTAATCTATTACTTTTAATAATACATTTTTTCTTAAATGTAATTCTTTATAAATGTGGGCAACAGGGTCTATCAGTAACATCCTCCTTTAAGTAAGATGGATCTTTATGTAAAATAGTGCTCATTTTAATTAGATATCTGATATATGAAAACCGTTCATCACATAGCAAATCATGTTGTGTCAGTGGAAAATGGACTTAAAAAAAAAAAAACAAAAAAAAAAAAAAACAGTGTAATCCTAGAATGCCTTTAGTTTGACATACAATACACAAGATTGGGAGCCTAAAGAGCATAACTTGACATCCACTTCTACAAGAGGTGGCCCAAAGACCTGGATACATAGGACCTGCCATTCTAAATCCAGGTAGTATCAAGCAAAATGTATTTTCCACTGATGTAACCAGGCTGTGTGGTAAGATAAAAAAGCCTATACTTACCTCCCTTGCTTCCCTGCAGCCTCATTATCACGGTGAACTTAATTTCTTAAAGCTGCCGATGGCACGACACTTTGTCGCTCAGCCAATCACTGGGACACCGCTGCAGTCAGTGGTTGGCTGAGCGGCAATGTGTCTTATTGTCTATAGCACTAGGAAGCGAAGTTCAGAGACCAGAAGCAGTGATAATAAGGCTGCAGGGAAGCGAGGGAGGCAAGTAGATGCTTTCTTTAAAATGCTATTACACAACCTGGGCAAATTAGCGTAAAATATATTTTTGCTGAATATCTCCTTTCATATGGAGCTGGTTCCTCCCTTCTGTAAGGTGCCTGCAGGAATTTTTGCCCATTTACCCAGAAGAGCATTTGTAAGACACTGATGTTGGGCGAGAGGGTCTGGCTCACAATCCTACAAATATCGCTGGGCTGTTAGTGTCCCTTATATCACTATAGGTGACTGACTGTTGTATGCAATGGCTCTGCAGATCATCACACAAGTAGTTGGGGCAGACTGTCACTCCACCGCATAGGCAGGACTGAATAGCTTACTACAAGGTCTCAATACTCAAACCAGACCATTGTTGGTTTCCCAAACAGAACCTTGATTGGTTGCTAAAGACAATTCAATACCAGTCTGTAGCAGTCCAGGTTTCTTATTCACGACACTACTGCAAACAAAGGTGACGCTGGCTGGATGTTAATGGCAAGACACAATCTCTGTTTTAGTTAATCTTAAAGAGGTTCAAGGAGAATGAGGTCAGGAGGTTCATCAAGTTCTACCACACTAGACTCCTCCTCCATGCCTTTTTTTTAGGCTTTGCTTTGTACACTGGGGCACAGTCATGCTGAAACAGAAAAGTGTTTCTGCACAGTTGGAAGCAAACAATTGTCCAAAATTAAGCCATGATTAAGGGTACCTAAGCGCCAGAAACATGTCGGTGTCCAGGCTGCTGTGCGATTTTTTCTGTAATGCATAGACACTTTAAAAGGGGTACTCCGCTGCTCAGCCTTCTGAACAAACTGTTCCGAATGCTGTAACCGGGGAGGCTTGTGATGTCATAGCCCTGCCCTCTCAATGCCAGTCTATGGGAGGGGGTGTGACAACTGTCACACCCACTCCCATAGACTTGCATTGAGGGGGCGGACGTGACATCATGAGGGGCGGGGCTATGACGTCACAAGCTCCCGGTGCCAGCTCCAGAGTTCGGAACAGTTTGTTCCAAATGCTGAGTAGCGGAGTACCCCTTTACATAGACAGCGAAGCTTAACTGGAGTCAATCGTTGATTGTTATGAAATGTCCACAATGTCTCGGTATGTTGAAGCATTAAAGATTTCCCTTTAGTAGGCAAACCCCTGATACACAACCCCTTATCCTTCCTCCACCAAACTTCAACGCTGGCACAATGCAGTCAGGTGGGTAATGTCTTCCGGGCATTTTCCAAACCTAGACTCATTTGTTAGACTGAAGTGTGATTGGTCAACCAAGAGAGCACGTCTCCACAGTACCAGAGTCCATTAGCGCAGTGCTTTACACCACATTACCCAAAACTTGGCAATGTGCTAGGTGACTTAAAGGCGTGCATGCAGCTGCTTGGTCATGGAAACTAATGCCATGTAGCTTCCAACAGGGCACAGTTTTTGTGCCGATTTCCATACTATGAGGTTTGAAGCTCTGCAGTTACGGCATTTTCTGTATATTGAGTTACGGCATTTTCTGTATATTTAGTATGCACTACAACCCCACATCAGCCGCCTCAACTTTTGCTAATGCCCTTGGCCTGAGATCAGTCATTCACTTGTTACTAGCAGCAGTAGGGAGTGTTCTGTGCTTACAGATGAAAGTTTACTTATTTTCACCATGGGCCATCATTAACCATAATATTTATTGGGTGGAACTGAGTGTTCTTGTTCCAGTGTTACATAGAATTCTGTTTACTCAACAGAGACAGTTAGCACCCAATCTATTGAAGATAGATAACAATAGATCAGCAGAAATGGAATCTTTATCTTAATATTAAATCATTTTAGGTTTAAAATTCTGATTAAATATATAATAAACATTATATAAACAAATATCATATAATTATATATGTCTGTAACCGCCACTAGAGGGAGTGCACTGCATACTTTTTATTGACAATTTTTTTTTTTTTTTTTATAAATAAACACGAGAGAGTTGTTGGAATCAAATTAAACTTCCTGTGTGAATTTAAAGGGGTTATCCAGGGATAAACTTTTTTTTATAATAGATTATATATATATATATATATATATATATATATATATAATCTATCTATCTATATATCTATATCTCAACTGGCTCTAGAAAGTTAAACAGATTTGTAAATTACTTCTATTAAAAAATCTTAATCCTTTCAGTACTTTTGAGCTGAAGTTAAGGCTATTCTTTTCTGTCTAAGTGCTCTCTGATGACACGCGTCTCGGGAAACGCCCAGTTTAGAAGAGGTTTGCTATGGGGATTTGCTTCTAAACTGGGCGTTTCCCGAGACACGATCAGAGAGAACTTAGACAGAAAAGTTGGATTTTAACTTCAGAAGCTCAAAAGTACTGAAAGGTTTAAGATTTTTTAATAGAAGTAATTTACAAATCTGTTTAACTTTCTGGAGCCAGTTGATATATAAAAAAAAGTTTTTTCCTGGATAACCTCTTTAATGATATATGTAAGTGGTTTTAAAGGTGTACTCCCGTGGAAACATTTTTTTTTTTTAATTAACTGGTGCCAGAACGTGAAACAGATTTGTAAATTAGCTTAAGGTAGAAGCAGAAAGAAATCAGTCCGGCACCGCTATACTGATATAGGTAGCGTAGGGTAGCGTGATGTGGTGTCCGTTCAACAGGGAGATGTGGAGACCAGTGTTGGCGTGCTATGTCGGGGTGCTGGTTAGAAGGGCACAAGTCGCTTGTAACATCAAACAATGTAGAAAGAACCGCACTCACCCATACATCGTGCACTAATATCTTTATTCCTTGGAACGTCAACAGAGAACACAGGACAGACAGTCGGCAGGTACGCCGGGGAACACGAGGTGTAGTTACAGCTGTTTCACGGGAACTCAGCCCGCTTCGTCAGACTCCGCCCTCTGGTGTCGCGTCATCAGAAGGGCGTGCACATACAGGTACGTGACTTAAAACCATAAAAATATTAAAACCAACACATCTTTGCATTAATAATAATTCCTTTAGCCAAACAAGTACTTTTGTTATAGAAAGACACTAAAATCCAACTTGTCATTAAGGCCGAGGTTGCCCTGGGCATCTGTGCGCAGGATAAGCTCTGCCTCTGCACGTAACAATAACTTTTTTCTATCGATCCCCTCTTTTGGCCTTATTCTTTTTATCCCAAAAAATCTGAGGGCAGAAGGATCATTGTTATGGGCAACCTTCAGATGTTCGAGTACTCGTGGACACCCTTTTCCTGAACGAACCGAGTACAGGTGTTCTCTGAATCTGATGTTTAGTGACCTCGTGGTGCTCCCAATATAGTAGCGACCACAGTCACAAAACATACAGTATACAATGTGATTCATTTTGCAATTAATAAACTCCCTCACTTGGATGTGTATGCCTCCAATAGTAAATATCTTGCCTATTTTGAGTTTGGGACACCATTTGCAGCTCCCACAGCGGTAAATCCCGACCGATGTGGGGCTGCTTAACCAACCCGCATTCTCTTTACCAGAGTATTTACTGTTGGTTAACATGTCGCCCAAATTAGTGACTCTCTTATAGGAGATAAGGGGTTTATTATCAAAAAGTCTGGAGAGGGTTGGATCATTTTGGATCAGATACCAATGTTTATAAATACTCTGTTTCACCTTCTCAGCCATCGGGCTGTGCGTAAAAGTGAAGCAGAATCTTTGGTTGTTATTGTATGTTTTGTGACTGTGGTCGCTATTACATTGGTAGCACCACGAGGTCACTAAACATCAGATTCAGAGAACACCTGTACTCGGTTCGTTCAGGAAAAGGGTGTCCACGAGTACTCGAACATCTGAAGGTTGCCCATAACAATGATCCTTCTGCCCTCAGATTTTTTGGGATAAAAAGAATAATGCCAAAAGAGGGGATCGATAGAAAAAAGTTATTGTTACGTGCAGAGGCAGAGCTTATCCTTCGCACGGATGCCCAGGGCAACCTCGGCCTTAATGACAAGTTGGATTTTTGTGTCTTTCTATAACAAAAGTACTTGTTTGTCTAAAGGAATTATTATTAGTGCAAAGATGTGTTGGTTTTAAGTCACGTACCTGTATGTGCACGCCCTTCTGATGACGTGAACGCAGGTGTGGATATAACCTGTGACGCGACACCAGAGGGCGGAGTCTGACGAAGCGGGCTGAGTTCCCGTGAAACAGCTGTAACTACACCTAGTGTTCCCCGGCGTACCTGCCGACTGTCTATCCTGTGTTCTCCGTTGACGTTCCAAGGAATAAAGATATTAGTGCACGATGTACGGGTGAGTGCGGTTCTTTCTACAATGTTTGAGATTTGTAAATTACTTCTATTAAAAAATCTTAATCTTTCCAGTATTTTTTATGGTCTGTATGCTACAGAGGAAATTCTTTTCTTTTTGAAACACAGAGCTTTCTTCTGACATGACCACAGTGCTCTCTGCTGACATCTCTGGACAGTTCTTAAAATGAACAGAGAAAGAGAAAATCCCCATAGCAAACATATGCTGCTCTGGACAGTTCTTAAAATGGACAGAGATGTCATCAGAGAGCACTGTGGTCATGATGTCAGCAGAGAGCTCTGTGTTCCAAAAAGAAAAGGTTATATATTTTGGGCATTGTGCCCCTCTATGGCTATATTGCTGGAAAAATTTAAGTGAGGACGTAAAAATCTATTAACTGAAAATTTGGCTGTGTCAGGAAGGGGTTAACAAACTTATCAGTGTTAGTTTTTTACATTTATCTGTGAGTCTTGGATGAATAGACATAGCCTTCAATAAAGAACTTAAGAGTCTGATAGGTGGTAGCTGTGTTGTGGTTGTACCGTTAGGTGATAACTGTGTCAATAATAGATCTGTTAATATGTTACCTGAGTGTTGAATTTCCACAAGGGAAAAACCAAAACACAGCTCATCCTGCCACGTAGGTAGAAGCCCCATACCCTGTGCTTTCTGTGGCTGTAGAAGAAGATATATTCACACCTTTGCAGTCCTCCAGTACAGAACAGCTGTATGTAGCACTGATTGATCTACCTAAATGTTCATTATATAGAGATTAAACTATTTCAGTTGCTCTGGTTCTATAAATACAACAGGTGGAAACCTCTTATTCTTCATTCCCAGAAAATGGGTCCACCCACTGTAAACACACAGGGATCACGTACATGCATGTGCAAACATTTGCTTTGCCACAAGAAATTCTCTGAACCTGCTCTCATTTCATCATAGGTCTGGGATCACAGGAGTTGAGTTCCAATTTACACAGAACATTTTATTTGTCTTTACTTTAGTTAAAGAAGCACTCCAGGTTTTTCTTTTCTTTCCCCATCTTAAACTCTCACCATTGCTAGTCCTACAGCACCATCTGTTTTATTCCAGCACAGCTGCATCTATAAGTTTCATTACTCTAACTTGGTCATGTGATTATCAGTCTGAATTTCTATGGACTACAGGATGAACTCATCACCTACCAGATCCCCTAATACTAGCTCCCAGATCCCTCCCAGCTCCATCTGCTCTCTCTATGGGATCAGGATATAGAGAAGTCATACACCTTTCCTGTGGCTGTGTTCACACATTACATTTTTTTGCAGCTTTTTTTTCTGTTCTTGCTGTGATTTTCCTCAAATCATGGTAAAAATTGACATGCTGTACTGCAATTGTGCAAAATATGTTAAACATGTAATGTTTGAAAAAATGCAGTAGAAATTCTACCCATGATGTCAAATTTTCAAAAAAATAACTCAGTCATGATTATCCGTCATAATATATTTGCCTGATGGCAATACTTCGCTAAACAAGACTCTGAGTAAGAAAATGCATAAAAACGGCAAAGCGTGAACTGATACCAACCCACTTAAAAGTCTAATGGGTTCACCAGGGTGATCTCCAGCACTAGAAACCTGAGAAAATAAATACATGTCCCAGCTAAAGCCACAGGATTCATGGAAAACGTAGGCTGCATTACAAAGTAATTTCAAAGATTCTGTGTGCATCCGACATGGAGCCTATGCCTGCCATATCAGCTAACACAGGTATGAGAAGGCATGCACAAGAACCTCTACATTATTCTCTAATAACAGTCTATGCTGCACTATATAAGCAAAAAAAACAACACCGCAAAAACACAACATAAAAAAATCCCAGAATACTTCTTTAGGGTGTGTTCACATGTACAGTATCTGCTGAATATTTTAATGTTTACTAAATTAAAGGACATCTGCAGCGTTACAAACACTTATCCCCTTGACAGCTGCACAGAAAGTGAAAGCTCCACAGATTCTCACAGAAAGCTGCACAGACTGAAGGCTGCAGGAGAGCCTCACTGATAGCAACACAGAAAAACATGCACAGAGCCTGAGGTCTTCTATTCATCACAGCTCTGCAACAATGTGAGGGCGGAAGTGGTCCCCCAGTAGGCTTCAGTGATGTCTTGCCTGCCAGGAAGCGCCCACTTTCTCCTCCTGGGAAATTGCAAGAGCAAGAAGAAAGGTATGATACAGAGCTTTTTAAAGCTTTGATTTTTTTTTTTAAGGGCTGGATAGGTTTTAGGAGTAGTTAGGGAACATAATCTGAGTTAGTTTAGAACAATTTGGTGACAGGTACTTTTTAACCCACTTTCTTACTTCAATTTTTTGGTCCATATTTTCTATTGCATCTGCCAAAACCAGGTGTGAAGTTATAACAAATAAAAAGACTATAATCTTTTCGTTATAGTTTCTCCCTGTGTATGTAGAGGTTCTACTCCAAGTTTCAGCTTGCAAATACGGATACAAAATACTGACAAAAACTTATCACATCCTATCCCGAGGAGAACCCTCATCTATGGATCATCTCTCCTCAGGATCAGAATTCCATAGATGGGTAATACATCTACAGTGATCTGTGTACTTAGGAAAGTGCTACATCTGAATTTGCTTTGCAGTTTATGTCTACAGTTCTTTCTTTTCATTATAAACAATGTATTGGAATCTAATTCACTTAAAATGACAGATGGAATAAGGAAGAATTACAGAGCTGATCTCATCTGCAGCACATTTGATCCCACTACCAAGAGGTATAAATTTTGCAGAACAAGCACATTACAGCTTCTACTGATGTTCTAGTTCACTAACCTGGTAATTATTGTGTATTTAGGACTGCGTGTATGTTTCCTACCAAATACCATCAGACAAAATATAGTTTGTGACCAACTTGTTCCATTCCACGTTTGCAGTCTAATCCATCACAGACGACACAGGAAATACTTTCCCTTTCTAAGAAAGTCATCTGTCCGCATGTTCTAGACTAGAAGGCATTCCTCACCGCATAACAGTAAAATATCAGTTGAAAAATTGTATAAAAAGATTAAAAAAAAATAAAAAAAACATAACCCCCCCCCCCAAAAAAAAAAAACTGTAAAATATCAGTGTCCATGTACACTACAATTTCCTAAAACAAGCATTGGATTTTCTGTCCAACTTACACATCAATCATGTGTTACACTGAATTAAAGAACGTAATAGATTCACTTAATATACAGAGATTGCGCTAGTAAAATACTTTAACTATTTTAGGGACATCTGTGGTTTTAAAGTGTAGCTCCCACCATCCTATATTTTTTTTCTGTCCCTGCCTATTGCCCATGTATCCCTAACCCCCTCCCTGCTTTTAATTTTTTTTTTTTACTATATTAAAAATAACTTTTTGTCTGCTTGGTAGTGTGCTCACTACCAGGCAGACTTCACCAGCAGGCAACACGTCACTGATGCCTGCTGGGTGGGGGGGGAGACTTCCGCCCTTAGTTCATCTACACAGGGTGCCTCCAGCTGTTTCACCACTACAACTCCCAGCTTGCCCTGACATCTATTGGCTGTCAGGGCATGCTGGGAGTTGTAGTAGGGAAACAGCTGGAGGCACCCTGTGTAGATGAACTATAACTTAGTGCCATGTGGCGCTACGCCCGCCGCCGCATACCCAGTTCCCTCTGTCACAAACACCCCGCCCCCCGCATACCCCGTTCCCTCCGTCATACACAGAGCCCCCCATATACAGTTCCCCCTGTACCCCTCCTTCTGATGCTTACTGATACTGCAGAGTCTGGCAGCGGGCGTGGAGGGTCAGCGGCGGCGACAACACGTACGGGAGGAGTGGCCTCCCAGCCAGTGGCCGGGGAGCCAATGCGCTCGCTCCCGCCTGTCTGATTGACAGGCAGGGAGCGAGAGCAGGCTAAATGAAAAAGGACTGATTGCCACTCCAAAATCACTCATTTTTCAGGCGTGACGTCATGCCAGGCTGCAGCCGGCCACTAAGAGGGTGACCCCTAGTGGCCGGTTTTCAAACGTAAAATTCACCCTCAAAATGAAAAAATAAATAATGAAAATATATTACTGATAAGTACTACAACATATCAAAAAATAAAGTTGCTGACAGTGCCCATTTAGGGCATTTTCTACTCAGTAAGATCACTATATGGCTGCCAAAACACTGCTCAACAAGTCTGTCTTGAGGGGACAGACAAATGGCTCACTGAGGGATCAAGTTACATGTTGCCTAGAGAAAAAGCAACAGACTGCAGAGAAACTACAGGAGTTCATAGTAAGTATTAGATCTCCCCCCCCCCCAGTGGTCAATTCACAGCTTACACTGTCATATTTTATAATGTCCTCTATGCTGTTGAGGGTGTGCTATAGAGATAAAGGGGCACAAGATTCCCTTCTATGCGGGTGCAGTGTATGGGAGAAATTAAAGTGGATAGTCTACACCCACTTTCTCAGGTAGAATTAAAAATGAACCGGATATGAGGCAAGACGTGAGTCTGCCTGAGCGCGAGCAGCAGTAGCCGGGAAGTCACAGCGCGTGATTACGATGGAGGTTTCGAGCGACATGACCCCACGCGGTCAGACATATTATCCCCTATCCCTTTAATGGTGAAAATAAAAATTTGAGGATTATTTTAGAATTATTTTGAAAAATAGAAAATTTGTAAAAACATCCCCAAAAATTCTTTAATATGTTTAACATAAAAACTTGAGTTAAACAATAGGTCATTTTCAAGATACCACACGAATGCATTATAAGAGCTCAGCTAAAGTTTGTCACCAGTTTGCCATGACGGCGCAGAGCTCTACTACTAACAGCAACACAGGACTAGCAAAAAAGAATACTAGCGAAGAAGAAATATACGTAAAAGAGGCTTTCTTCACGTTATGGTACAAATATGTACAATACGCGTTTACGGCTATAAAATTATCTGACATACAATACAAAGAATGTTTATTTGTTTCTCCCCAAGTGATTATTTACCCACGGCTGACATTCTGTGCTGAGATTTTACAGGGACTATTACATATATTATTATATTATTTCTACCTTGGCAAAAGTTCCAAAAAAATGTTCGTAAAAAAATGATCACCAAGTTGGAACTATCACTCCATCCGCTATACTTCTGGTATGTAAGGCCATGTTCACACAGGCAAATCGACTAAGATTCTGCATCAAAATCAATATCCCTTTGATTTCAATAGGAAGTGATAAAAAAATAAAATTAAAAAAAAGTATTTTGTATTTTTTTCATACTGGAAAAGTAGTAACAGGTCACTTTTCCATGTGTATCTGCGCAGAAATCAATAAGAAGTAAAAAGAAAATTAAAAATCAATATCGAAATCTGCAACTAAATCCACATGATGGATTCTGCACAAATATTAAAGGGGTATTCAAGGAAAAAACTTTTTTAATGTCAACTGGCTCCAGAAAGTTAAACAGATGTGTAAATTCCTTCTATTAAAAAATCATAATCCTTTCAATCATAATCAGCTGCTGAAGTTGAGTTGTTGTTTTCTGTCTGGCAACAGTGCTCTCTGCTGACATCTCTGCTTGTCTTGGGAACTGCACAGAGTAGAAGAGGTTTGCTATGGGGATTTACTTCATCAGAGAGCACTTAGACAGAAAAGAACAACTTAACTTCATCAGCTCATAAGTACTGAAAGGATTAAGATTATGTAATGGAAGTAATTTACAAATCTGTTTAACTTTCTGGAGCCAGTTGATATATATATATAAAAAAAAAAAAAAAAAAAAAAGTTTTTTCCTGGATAACCCCTTTAAGTTGAAAATTTCACTGCGGGTTTTGCTTGTGTGAACAAGCCCTAAGAATCCCAGATACGGTACATTCTCCATATTAGTCCCTGTGTAAAATATTTACATTTGGATGATCAATTCCCAAAAGGAAAAAACATTTCTATCTCATTTACAAGGGACAGATAGATCACTCCACATATAACTCTAAATATAAACCGCTGTGTGCAAAATAATCATCATCATCATCATCGATACATCAAGTCTGTCTTAAAGGGGTACTCCGTTGGAAAACTTTGTTTTTTAATGAACTGGTGCCAGGAAGTTAAACAGATTTGTAAATCACTTCTATTTATAAATCTTAATCCTTCCAGTACTTATTAGCAGCTGTATGCTACAGAGGAAATTCTTTTCTTTTTGAATGTCTTTTTTGTCTTGTCCACAATGCTCTCTGCCGACACCTCTGTCCATGTCAGGAACTGTCCAGAGCAGTAGAGAGGTTTGCTATGGAGATTTTCTCCTGCTCTGGACAGTTCCTGATACGGGCATCAGGTGTCAGCAGAGAGCACTGTGGACAAGACAAAAAAGAAATTCAAAAAGAAAAGAATTTCCTCTGTAGCATACAGCTGCTAAAAAAGTACTGGAAGGATTAAGATTTATAAATAGAAGTGATTTACAAATCTGTTTAACTTTCTGGCACCAGTTCATTAAAAAAACAAAAAGTTTTCCAACGGAGTACCCCTTTAATTCAAGGGTCCAAAATATAGGCGCTGAGAAATCAATTTTGGTAACATGGTTTTGAAAAGGTCACAAATCTTTTTGAATCCAGTAGATAGAAAATGTCCAAACTATAATGACAAATGCGCAAATCAATCTTTGGTTGTTCGGGCATGCTGAGAGTTGTAGTTTTGCAACAGCTGGAGGCGCCCGTGGTTGGGAAACACTGGTGCAAATAGTTAGAACTTGGTTACTGCCTGAATTAACCACCCACCTGCCAGGTCTTTTAAAAGAAAAGTTTTACTATGTGAACAAGACCAGAGATTTCCTGAGAGTTTATGGGAAGCAGATGTCTTGTCATCAAGGAGCTGAACGAAACATAAACCAGTTCCTCACACTCCAATCTCTACTACAGAGAGGGTCTGTACATTATTAAAGGGATAATTAACAATAGAAAGACCCCTGTTATATGCCAGAATATTGGATCTTTAGTTTTAGTCAGAAGTGGAGAGATTCATAAAAATCAACAATTATTGATTTCAATTGTTACCCAATTCTACTTTAATGTTTCCTGTAAGGCCCAATTCACACTACAAAATTACAGTATTTTTCGCCCTATAGGACGCACCGGCATATAAGACGCACCCAATTTTAAAGGTCCAAAATCTAGAAGAAAAAAAAAAAGATTCTGAACCCAACAGTGATCTTCAACCTGCAGACCTCCAGATGTTGCAAGACTACAACTCCCAGCATGCCCGAACACAGAGATGGTGGATGCGTTGCTGGCAGTCACAGAGCACCTGCAGAGCAAGCTCATTGCAGCTCTGCGTGTCTGCTTGTAGCAGTCAAGAGCTAACACACAGAGCTAACTGGCTCCAGCTCTTTCTGCGACTGCCGGCAGCACATCCCCAGCATCAAATACGCTGCGGATGTGCTGTGTGTCACCCCACCCTGAGGGTGTATTCCCACGTACAGTATCCTGTGCATATTTGATGCGCAGGATTGGAAGCTGCAGATTTTATGCTGCAATTTATATTATTCAATGTAAACTAAATGACAAAATCTGCAGCTTCAAATCTTGCACATCAAATATGCACAGGACACTGTATTTTAAGAGGGTACTCCGGTGGGGGGGGAAAATAAAAAAAAATTCATCAACTGGTGCCAGAAAGTTAAACAGATTTGTAAATGACTTCTATTAAAAAAATCTTTATCCTTCCAGTACTTTTTATCAGCTGTATGCTACAGAGGAAATTATTTTCCGTCTTGTCCACAGTGCTCTCTGCTGACACCTCTGTCCGTGTCAGGAACTGTCCAGAGCAGCATAGGTTTGCTATGAGGATTTTCTCCTGCTCTGGACAGTTCCTTATATGGGCATCAGGTGTCAGCAGAGAGCACTGTGGACAAGACAAAAAAGGAATTAAAAAAGAAAAGAATTTCCTCTGTAGCATATAGCTGATAAAAAGTACTGGAAGGGTAAAGATTTTTTACCCTTCCAGTACTTTACAAATCGGTTTAACTTTCTGGCACCAGTTCATATAAAAAAAAAAAAAATCCACTAGAGTACCCCTTTAAATGCGTTATCCAGGACTAGAAAAACCAGAGCTACTTCTTCCAGAAACTGGACCACATTAGTTTACACATTGAAGCCGAAGGCTGTCTGGGCATGCTGGGAGTTGTAGTTTTGCAACAGCTGGACACACACTGGGGAATACTGGTCTAGTCTAAGGACCCAATCAAAACACGGGGGTATTTCATGCTGGTCTAACGACCAGAAAATTACAGCATTATAATGGTCTGTAGACCTACATTTAGGCCAGGACTTGTGGTCGTAATATGGATGAAAGTTATGAAGGTTATCCTCTACTGATGTCTAGGGAAGTTCTTACGGACTACTAAAAAAGGGATAAATTTGCTCTAAAAAATGATCTTTAACCCCTTAAGGACTCAGCGTTTTTCCGTTTTTGTACTTTAATTTTTTCCTCATCACCTTCTAAAAATCAAATCTTTCAAATTTTGCACATAAAATTCCATATGATGGCTTATTTTTTGCGCCACCAATTCTACTTTGCAGTGACATCAGTCATTTTACCCAAAAATCTCCGGTGAAACGGAAAGAAAATTCATTGTGCGACAAAATTGAAGAAAAAAAAAAGTCATTTTGTAACTTTTGGGGCTTCCGTTTCTATGCAGTGCATTTTTCGGTAAAAATTAACACCTTATCTTTATTCTGTAAGTCCATACGGTTAAAATGATACCCTACTTATATAGGTTGGATATTGTCGTACTTCGGAAAAAAATCATAACTACATGCAGGAAAATTTAGATGTTAAAAACCCCTATAAAACTTTTTTATTTTTCCGCATACGGACCGGTATCAGGGCACATTTTTTGCGCCGTGTTCTGAAGTTTTTATCGGTACCATTTTTGTAGTGATCTGACTTTTTGATCACTTTTTATTCATTTTTACATGATATAAAAAGTGACCAAAATACGCTATTTTGGACTTTGGAATTTTTTTGCGCGTACGCCATTGACCTCGCGATTTAATTAAGGATATATTTTTATAGTTCGGACATTTCCGCACGCGGCGATATCACGTTTATTTTTATTTACACAGTTTTTTTTTTTTTATGGGAAAAGGGGGGTGATTCAAACTTTTATTAGGGAAGGGGTTAAATGACCTTTGTTAACTTTTTTTTTTTGCAGTGCTATAGCTCCCATAGGGACCTATAACACTGCACACACTGATCTCTTATGCTGATCCCTGCAAAGCCATAGCTTTGCATGGATCAGCGAGATAAGGGCTCGATTGCTCAAGCCTGTAGCTCAGGCTTGGAGCAATCAAACCCCGATCGGACGCCGCGGAGACAGGTAAGGAGACCTCCGCTTGCATCCCAGCTGATCGGAACATCACGATTTTATCGCGATGTCCCAATCAGCCCGACTGAGCTGCCGGGATGCGTTTACTTTCACACGCAGCGGTCAACTTTGATCGCCGCGTCTGATGGGTTAATAGTGCGCGGCACAACGATCGGTGCCGCGCGCTGTTAGCCCAGGGTCCGGCAATGAATAGCAGCTGGGACGACCCGATGTGATGCGGGGTCACGGCGTGACCCCGTTTTAAACACCGGGACCGGGCTCAGGGCATACAGGTACGCCCTGAGTCCTTAAGAGGTTAACCCCTTAAGGGTCCGGGGTTTTTCCGTTTTTTGCATTTTCGTTTTTTCTTCCTTACCTTTAAAAAATCATAACTCTTTCAATTTTTTCACCTAAAAATCCATATGATGGCTTATTTTTTGCGCCACCAATTCTACTTTGTAATGACGTCAGTCATTTTACCCAAAAATCTACGGCGAAACGAAAAAAAACAAAACAATGTGAGACAAAATTGAAAAAAAAAAACTAAAAAACGCCATTTTGTAACTTTTGGGGGCTTCCGTTTCTACACAGTACATTTTTCGGTTTCGGTAAAGTCAGAGCACCACCACTACTTCGAAGAAAACTCCAACACGTCCCAATATCTAGGTCCTAGTGGGTATCAGCAGCAGTGCCGGACATTGCACCTTTCCTTTTTGTTCTTATTGTTTCTGTGAACTTATCTTTGATCCTGAGCACGCTTGATATGACCGACACCACGCCACAAAACATGGACACAGATACTAGGGATCGACCGATTATCGGTATGGCCGATATTATCGGCCGATAATCACGATTTTGGGCATTATCGGTATCGGCAATTATCTTGCCGATAAGCCGATAATGCCACGCCCCCCGCACCGCTACCCCCTCGACCCGCCGCACCGCACCTCCGACCCACCGCACCGCGTCGCACCCCCCACAGTGATGCTAGGCGGTATACCGGTATGGATTTTTTCCCATACCGCTATACCGGTCGGGCCCCTCCCCCACCCTCCGAGTGAATAAAAAAATTTAACTTACCCGTAATGGGGGTGGTCCAGGCCATCCTTCCTTCATGTAGTGTCCGGGGGCGTTCCGGGTGGAGGGTGGTCCGGGCTGTCCTTCTCCCACGGTCTTCTTCTCCACTCCGGGCAGGCTCCGGCCTAGTACACTGCATAGACGCCGCTACGCCGTGACGTCAGGTGCGTCGCTGCACAGCGACGTCTATGCAGCGTACTAGGCCGGAGCCTGCCCGGAGTGGAGAAGAGGCCCGCCAGAGAAGAAGGACAGACCGGACCACCCTCCACCCGGAATGCCCCCGGACACTACAGGAACGATGGATGGATGGCCCGGACCACCCTGACAGGTAGGGGGAGAGAAGCGGGTGGTGGTGGCGGCGGCCTATGGCCCCGCAAAAGCCACTGCAGATCATTGATTTAAAGCGCCCGCTTTAAATCAATGATCTGCAGCGGTGTCGCAGGGGGTTAAATAGCCGATAACTTATACCGGAATATCGGTATAAATTATCGGCTATCGGCCCTAACCTGCACCGATTATCGGTATTGGCCCTAAAAAAAACGATATCGGTCGATCCCTAACAGATACGGATGGGATGATACAAAAGATGGAGAACATTTTAGGCTGGGTTCACACTACGTTTTGTCCCATACGGGAGCGCATACGGCAGGGGGGAGTTAAAAGCTCGCGCTCCCGTATGTGACCGTATGCGCTCCCGTATGTCATTCATTTCAATGAGCCGACCGGAGTGAAACGTTCGGTCCGGTCGGCTCATTTTTGCGCCGTATGCGCTTTTACAACCGGACCTAAAACTGTGGTCAACCACGGTTTTAGGTCCGGTTGTAAAAGTGCATACGGCGCAAAAATGAGCCGACCGGACCGAACGTTTCACTCCGGCCGGCTCATTGAAATTAATGACATACGGGAGCGCATACGGTGACATACGGGAGTGCGAGCTTTTAGCTCCCCCCTGCCGTATGCGCTCCCGTATGGGACAAAACGTAGTGTGAACCCAGCCTGACTCACGGGGAGAGAGGATCCAGGGGGGTATTTTTTGGAATGTAATCTGAAAGAGGACATTGAGCTCATTGATGTTAAAGCTCTAGAGCAAAGCATTCTTAATCTATCTGACAAAGAGATTAATGTTTTCTGGACAATCAACTCACTCCAGTCATATCTGCAAAGTGAGCGTTCTCCATGTGGACTGAGCGCATACAAAACACCAGCTCAGTTCCAAGACGATCCAACATTTGTAAGCATATGGAAGCAGGCACACCATGAGCATTCAATCAAAGTGCTACAAATCGTGCTCACTAGAAATAGAATTGAGCACGACAAAATAAATGAGGACCTTAAAAAAGCAAAATCCGAATACAGAAAGAGGGCCAC
Organism: Hyla sarda; assembly: GCF_029499605.1. NCBI lineage: Eukaryota > Metazoa > Chordata > Amphibia > Anura > Hylidae > Hyla > Hyla sarda. Next base: position 191,729,738 of record NC_079195.1, on the reverse strand, counting down.
AGATGATCAGATACGTGCGTTTTTCCCAAACTGCAAAACAGAATTATTTCTTTACAGGAAGAGGTGAAAAGAAAGAAGCGTGAAAAATTCCTGAGGGACAAATCTGACTACGATCAAGATAAGGAGTTCCTATGGCATGGTAAAGCACCAGCACCTCCGAATAAGAACTTCCCACAAGCCCGGCGCCTTTCTCAATTTCTACCTAAAAAAACGCACAGAAACCGCATCCAATGTGAACACAGTAAAAAGACTCAAAGTAAAATCCAGGATATAATAGATCCATCCTACCCTTTAGGAAAAGATCCACACGGCGAGGACGGAAGAAAAGATCAGAAAGAGCCAAAGAAAAGAAGAACAGAGATAGGAGACATGCGAAAAACAATGCTAGTGAAGACCCTCCCGTATCCAATGTTATCAATCTGACCTCAGAGACACTGAATGAAGAAACCGCTACCGTGTTATCCAGAGGCTTGAACTACGGACTGAGCGATTCCACCCGGTGATATTTGAGATAGACTTGGCTAAGTCTTTACAGGACTTTAATTTATTCCTCAATAAAAATGCAACTGAGCATAGTAAATGTGAAGCAGATTCACCAGCGACAATAGACAGTTTAGGCTTTTTTTCCTAAAGAATGTACCCTAATAGAGCAGAAATGCATAGAAACAGACCCTGTCTGTGATGTCCCAGCAGAGTATAGTCTGAACGCTTTCACAAAAGGAAAGAAGTCCAGGTTTAATCCCCCCCCCCCCATACCCCCGGGTGGACATCTGGACTTGTCAGATCTATACTGTACAGGGAAGGACCTGTGAATTTATCGGAAGTAGAACAAGCAGCACTCAAAGAACTTAAATGGGCACTGTCATGATATAAAAAAAATTGATATGTTGTAGTACTTAAGTACTACAACATATCTCTAAAATACTTTAATTAAAAAAAGTGATTTTAAAACAGTTTAAAATCACTTTTAAATTCGGCCACTAGGGGTCGCCCTCCTAGTGGCCGAATCCATTGGGCAGTGAAGTCACTAATGAATTTCAACTCGTTGAAGCCTGGCAATGAGTCGGAATTCATTCACTGCGGTGCTCGCTCAATCAGACAGGCGGGAGCGAGCGCTTTGAATGAAGAGGACGCGCGCAGGCTCCCTGGCAGGCCCCGGCGACAGGTATGATTATCTATGTTGTGTCTGTTACTGAATGTTTTTGCGGGGAGAGGGGGGGGGGGGTAGTGGGTTGTGCGGCGCAGCAGGGCCAGGGGGGTTGCGGGCTGTGCGGTGGGAGCAGGATGGGCCATCACAGTGTGCCTCCAGTTGTTTCCCCACTACAACTCCCAGCATGCCCTGACAGCCATTAGATGTCAGGGCAAGCTGGGAGTTGTAGTGGGGAAACAGCTGGAGGGACACTGAGTAGGTGAACTAAGGAGGGGAGGGAGTTGAGCGGTGCAACGGGGACGGGGGGGGGGGGGGTTGTGGGCTGCGCGGCGGGGAGCGGGATGTGCGGCCATCACGGTGTGCCTCCAGTTGTTTCCCCACTACAACTCCCAGCATGTCCTGACAGCCAGTAGATGTCAGGGCATGCTGGGAGTTGTAGTGGTGAAACAGCTGGAGACACCCTGTTAGGAGAACTAAGGGCGGAAGTTGGCCCCCAGCAGGCATCAGTGACGTGGTGCCTGCTGGGGAAGTCTGCCTGGTAGTGAGCACACTACCAGGCAAAATAAATGCCATTTTTAAAATAGTAAAAAAAATTAAAATAAAGGCAGGGAGGGTGTTAGGGATAGAAGGGCAATAGGCAGGGACAGAAAAAAAAAAATAAACATGATGGTGGGAGCTACCCTTTAAAAAGAGGGGGGGATCTAGTTACTATTAGGGCCGATAAAGGAGGGAGCGTCGTACTAATGTACAAGACTATGTACATACAAGAAGCAGAGAGGCAATTAAGTGATAGGTCTATATATACCCCCCTAAAAAATGACCCTACTTCTAAAATTCTAACTGGTTTAACCACACTCTTACATAAGTTCGTAGAACAAGGGATGCTCTCAAAAAAGAATGCAACATGGTACCACCTTCCCAAAGTACACAAGGGACAGACCCCCACCCCCGGGACGTCTCATAGTCTCGGGAGTGGGGTCAGTCACCGAATATCTTTCTCATTACCTTGAGTGGTTGCTGTCCCCACTGCTTCCATCTATACCAGCATACATTAAGGACACCTTACATCTAGTACAAACCATTCATACCATGAATTGGGAACCGGGATGGAGCTTCTGCTCCATTGATGTAGTTAGTTTATATACCCGCATCCCTCACAATGCAGGTATAGAAGCTATAAAAGGAATTTCTCATATGGTCCAATAAGTCTGCAGAGTTCATTTTGTTTATTGAGGAAGCCCTTACTTTTCTGTTATATAACAGTACATTCAAGTTTGCGGATCAGTGGTACAGGCAGGACACCGGGACCCCGATGGGAACCCTGGTGTCCTGCACGTACACAAACCTATTTCTGGCCGTTCTGGATAGTCAGATTGTCTATTTGTCCACAAATCCATATATCACATGCATTAAATTATACATACGATACGTGGACGATATTTTGATAGTCTGGTCGGGATCGGAGTCACAGTTCGATGATTTCGTCAAATATCTTAATACAGCCAATTCTCTCAACATGTCCTTTACATCGCAATTTGGTGGAACATCACTTGAGTTCTTGGACCTCAAACTCTCTGTGGCAGGTAACAGGCTCACAAGTGAAGGTTACAGAAAACCCATATCAAGAGAACACCCTTCTTCACTACAATAGTTCCCATCCGGACTCAGTGAAGAGGGGTGTTCCCTATGGACAATTTGTAAGATTACGGAGAAACAATGAAACAGAAGAGTCATACATAGTTACATAGTTAGTACGGTCGAAAAAAGACATACGTCCATCAAGTTCAACCAGGGAATTGAAGGGTAGGGGTGCGGCGCGATATTGGGGAAGGGATGGGATTTTATATTTCTTCATAAGCATTAATGTTAATTTGTTCCAGGAATGTATCTAATCCTGTTTTAAACCTATTCATTTTTCCTGCTGTGACCAGTTCCTGAGGTAGACTGTTCTATAAGTTATAAGTTCACAGTTCTCATGGTAAAGAAGGCGTGTCGCCCCTTGAGACTAAACTTTTTCTTCTCCAGACGGAGGGAGTGCCCCCTCGTCCTTTGGGGGGGGTTTAACCTGGAACAGTTTTTCTCCATATTTTTTGTATGGGCCATTAATATACTTATATACGTTTATCATATCCCCCCTTAAACGTCTCTTCTCAAGACTAAACAATTGTAACTCCTTTAATCGCTCCTATACAAGATACAGGCGGATGATTTAGCTAAACTGTTATCGGAGCGGTCATATCCCAAGGCATTAATAAAAGAAGGACGAGATCGAGCAGACAAATTAAATAAAGAAACTTTCTTAACAAGTAAAAAAAAAACGAAAAAGTCAGAACCGGTTAAAAAACGCTTCGCCTTTACTTTTCAAAACTCACCAATCCATTACATCATTGAGCAAGCAGTAAGACATAACTGGCACATTATAGAGGGAGACACAGATTTGAAAGAAATAGCCAGTCGTAAACCACTTATCTCATATAGAAAGAATAAATCATTAGGCGATATTTTACAAAAAAAGTAGAACGTTACCTCCTAAGAAAGACACAATTAGAGATGAGCGAACTTACAGTAAATTCGATTCGTCACAAACTTCTCGGCTCTGCAGTTAATGACTTTTCCTGCGTAAATTAGTTCAGCTTTCAGGTGCTCCGGTGGGCTGGAAAAGGTGGATACAGTCCTAGGAAAGAGTCTTCTAGGACTGTATCCACCTTTTCCAGCCCACCGGAGCACCTGAAAGCTGAACTAATTTATGCAGGAAAAGTCATCAACCGCCGAGCCGAGAAGTTCGTGACGAATCGAATTTACTGTAAGTTCGCTCATCTCTAGAAACAATGTGGCTAGAAAAATTAACACCTATAGGTAATTTTGCATGTAGAACATGCAATTTCTGCAAATTCAACGCTGAGGTAAAGACATTGCGCATGGGACCTGTTACACATACTGTACCTGATTTAATAACATGTCGAACTAAATATGTAGTATACGTTATATACTGCCCATGTGGCTTCCACTACATAGGGAAAACGATTCGCCAGCTCTGTGCAAGAATACGGGAGCATATGTATTCGCTCCGCACATTAAAAAGGAGCTCCTCGTTTAATAGCCCATGTAATGGAAGTCCACGGGGGAAAATCAGATGTGCTAACGTTTTCTGGGGTGGAGAGGGTTAAATCCAGACCAGGGATCAGTTTAGACCGCCTATTGCTGCAGCGAGAAACATATTGGATAATCCACACTGTTGCAACTGGTCCTATAGGTTTGAATGATAAAGGTAGATTATGCACGACCGATTGTTTTATATCAACGCCGTATTCTTATGACATACCGTATTTTTCGCCCTATAAGACGCACCGGCATATAAGACGCACCCCATTTTAAAAGGTCCAAAATCTAGAAAAAATAAATAAAAGATTCTGAACCCAACAGTGATCTTCAACCTGCGGACCTCCAGATGTTACAAAACTACAACTCCCAGCATGCCCGGACAGCCGTTGGCTGTCCGGGCATGCTGGGAGTTGTAGTTTTGCAACATCTGGAGGTCCGCAGGTTGAAGACCACTGGTATTGGAGGTAGTTCTCACGTGTCCCCGCTGCTCCGGACCCGTCACCGAGCCCTGGATGTCGCTTCATCGCTGTCACCGCGTCCCCGACGCTCCGGAAGTCTTCTTCCCCGGGATCCACGCTCTCCGTCGCTGTCATCACGTCGCTACGCACGCCGCTCCTATTGGATGACGGGACGGTGTGCGCAACGATGTGATGACGTCGAAGGAGAGCGCCGGCCATGCAGGGGATCCCGGCACGGAGCAGACACCGAGGAGGCAGGTAAGGTCTCTCCCGGTGTCCTGTAAGCTGTTCGGGACGCCGCGATTTCACCGCGGCGGTCCCGAACAGCTGGGTTAGTGTTATTTTCGCTTCAGAAGCGGCGGTCAGCTTTGATCGCCGTGTCTGAAGGGTTAATACAGGGCATCACCACGATCGGTAATGTCCTGTATTAGCTGCGGGTCTCGGCCTGCTATTCGCCGTATAAGACGCACCAACTTCCCCCCCCCCCCCCCAGAAGAAAAAATGCGTCTTATACGGCGAAAAATACGGTAGGTAAAGTAAAGGCGTTACAATGCTAGATTCGAAGCCAACGCCTTGAATTCCTACGTCAGGACAGATGGGAGGGTCTAAGAAATCAGACGTGAGTACCCACCTGTATAAGAAGCGGCATAGTATTCCAAGGTGTCACGGCCAGAAGAAGCTCGACTATCGAGTGAAACAGATTCTGTCGCCAGACGGTGAATGCCCCCCACCGTGATCCCTCTCCTCCCCCAGCACAATGTTTTGTATGTGAGTATGTAATAAAGAAGAAACCCTGAAAAAGAAGCTTTGGGGCGTCTGCCGACTATTTCATTTACCTCTTGTGCTAGAAATGTGATATACTTCATAAAGTCAGAGCACCACCACTACTTCGGGGGAAACTCCAACACGTCCCAATACCTAGGTCCTAGTGGGTATCAGCAGCAGTGCCGGACACTGCACCTTTCCTTTTTGTTCATTTTTCGGTAAAAATGACACCTTATCTTTATTCTGTAGGTCCATATGATTAAAATGATACCCTACTTATATAGGTTTGATTTTGTCGGACTTCTGGAAAAAATCATAACTACATGCAGGAAAATTTATACGTTTAAAATTGTCATCTTCTGACCCCTATAACTTTTTTATTGTTCCGCGTATGGGGCGGTATGAGGGCTCATTTTTTGCGCCGTGATTTGAAGTTTTTAACGGTACCATTTTTGCATTGATAGGACTTATTTTTTTTAGCGCGTACGCCATTGACCGTGCAGTTTAATTAATGATATATTTTTATAATTTGGACATTTCCACACGCGGCGATACCACATATGTTTATTCACACTTTTTTTTTGGGGGGGGGGGGGGGGGGAAGAGGGGTGATTCAAACTTAATAGGGAAGGGGTTAAATGATCTTTATTCCCTTTTTTTCCCCCTTTTTTTTTTGCAGTGTTATAGCTCCCATAGGGACCTATAACACTGCACACACTGATCTCTTATACTGATCATTGTTATCCCATAGGGACCTATAACACTGCACACACTGATCTTTTACATTGATCACTGGTATCTCATAGGAAACCAGTGATCGATGATTCTGCCGATTGACTGCTCATGCCTGGATCTCAGGCACTGAGCAGTCATTCGGCAATCGGACAGCGAGGAGGCAGGTAGGGATCCTTCAGCTGTCCTGTAAGCTGTTCGGGATGCCGCGATTTCGCCGCGGCTATCCCGAACAGCTCCCTGAGCTAACCGGCATGGTTTCACTTTAATTTTAGATGCGGCGTTCAACTTTGAACGCCGCGTCTAAAGGGTTAATAGCGCGCGGCACAGCGATCAATGCCGCACGCTATTAGCCACGGGTCCCGGCCGTTGTTAGCTGTGGCCCCGCGTTATAGATCGGGAGCGTACTCAGGACATACAGGTATGCCCTGGGTCCTTAACAGGTTAAAGGGGTATTCCAGGAAGAAAAAAATTTTTTTATATCAACTGGCTCCAGAAAGTTAAACAGATTTGTAAATTACTTCTATTAAAAAATCTTAATCCTTTCAATAATTATCAGCTGCTGAAGTAGAGTTGTTGTTTTCTGTCTGGCAACAGTGCTCTCTGCTGACATCTCTGCTTGTCTCAGGAACTGCACAGAGTAGAAGAGGTTTGCTATGGGGATTTGCTTCTAAACTGGGCGGTTCCCGAGACACGTGTCATCAGAGAGCACTTAGACAGAAAAGAACAACTCAACTTCAGTAGCTCATAAGTACTGAAAGGATTAAGATTTTTTTTTATAGAAGTAATTTACAAATCTGTTTAACTTTCTAGATATATTTCAGTTTATATATATATGAAAAAAAAAAAAAATTCCTGCATAACCCCTTTAATGCTGAAAAGTCCTAGGACATCAGATATATTTTACTTTTTTTTTTACTGCCCTGTTGGAGTCCTATTTACGTCTCATCTATATTCACACTGAAGGGTTCTGGGGAAGCTAACTATATTTGGAGTGTATGAAACAAAAGAGTCATTCTTCCCCCCCAGAAGAGAAATATTCATGGCGACACATCCCACAGCTGCCCAAACTACCAGAAACTTTGCCCAAACAATTTTGTATTCTTATAACAGACTGCCCCAAGTCTGGAGACAGATCCAGACATGATCCGCTCACTGCATCGTGATGAACCCTTGAACCGAAAATATAAAAAAAAAAAGAAAAAAAGATGAAAACAAAAAATTCCTAACATTTTTCAAATGTTTTAATATACTGACACTTCGGAGCTGTCATCGGGAACTCACTGCAGACTATTATAATACATGTATTTGGATTTCCAATGATGTGTGATCATTAGTAACAGCAGCTCAGGACTGTCAGAACAGTCGATACCACTACGAAAAAAGGTACCTACCGTATATACTCGAGTATAAGCAGAGTTTTTCAGCACAATTTTTTGTGCTGAAAACGCCCCCCCTCGTCTTATACTCATGTGAGCTCTCCGCCTGTCAATCCCTTCATCAGTGGTCTTCAACCTGCGGACCTCCAGAGGTTGCAAAACTACAACTCCCAGCAAGCCCGGACAGTCATCGGCTGTCCTGGCATGCTGGGTGTTGTAGTTTTGAAACCTCTGGAGGTCCGCAGATTGAAGACCACTGCAGCCTTCGTCATCATCCAGCCCCCCCCCCCCCCCCCCTTTTGTTTTGTACTCACCTCCCCTGCTGCAGGGACCGTCCGGTGGGGATGGTTAGTCGTTGCAGGCTGTCCGTTTTCACAGGGGGGGGGGGGGGGGGCTCTTCTCCGCGCCCGGCCCCGGAGTAGTGATATTGCCTTGACGATGACGCACAGGGACGTTCATGCGCAACGTCAAGGCAACGTCACTAGTTCGGGCGCGGAGAAGAGTACGCCATCCCCCCCCCCCCCCCCCCCCCCCCCCCCGGTGAAAATGGACAGCCTGCAACGACTAACCATCCCCACCGGACGGTCCCTGCAGCATAGATGGCCCGGACCAGCTCACCCTAACTTCCCGCCGAGGGGGGGGTGAGTACAAAACAAAAGGTGCAAGAAAGTTCTACAGTTTTGTAAATTACTTCTATTAAAAATATCTTAATCTTTACAGTACTTATCAGCTGCTGTATACTACAGAGGAAGTTACCAGCACTTAATTGCGCATTGAGTATGTAATGATTGTTACAGTGTTAATGAATTAACAAAGGGCTATTGCACTAACTGTTTTTAAATGTGTATAGTTAAAGGGGTACTCCGCTGCTCAGCGTTTGGAACAAACTGTTCTGAACGAAGGAGCTTGTGATGTCATAGCCCCGCCCCTTGTGTCATGCCCCTCCCCCACAATGGAAGTCTATGGGAGGGGGCGTGACAGTCGGATAGACTTGCATTGAGGGGGCCGGCTCCAGCGTTCGGAACAGTTTGTTCCAAATGCGGAGCAGCAGAGTACCCCTTTAACAGGTTTGTTCTTTCTGCGGACATGGAATTCGGAATTTCCATGCCGGAAACATCTGGCATGAAATTCCGTTGAGTGCACAGCGCAGCAGAATTCAACGGGACTCTGCTGCGGCGGAATCTCCATGCAGAATTCTAAGCGGAGTTCCGCACAGGAAATTCCAACATGTAAACATGGTCTGGGGAAGTTACTTTCCTTCCGCGCCTGCCTTGATGGGCCAGTTTTGTATCTGACATTTGGGCTGTTGGTCTAACTGGGCCACGTTTTTTGGTGCATACTTGAGCTAGTATATCTTCAATACTGCACAGCACCTTATCATTGTATCTGAAAAAACATATAAGTTATTTTTAGGGTTCTTATGAATTACTATGGGGTTTATGTGCTGGTGCATTTATTTATTTTAGTAGATTATATAGGATCCTATGATTGTATTTGGTTTCTTTATTTTTATTAAGATTTAGGAATTTCTTTATATAGCAGGGCGTGTTTATTTTTCTCTAGCTTGTGTATGTTATGTTCAGGTTTCGTTGGTATATTTATTTAGCTCAAACCTTATTATAGAATTGGGTGCTGGTGGCCATGCCCACAGGACATCACACTGGGGCTTTTTTGGTTTGCTTTAATAGATGTATACGATTTTTCTTTAAGCAGGGTGTGCACATTTTTTCTACAAGGTCTTTGCGAATGGATTAAGAGGGCAATGGCAGAGCCTCTGTGTAGCTCAGGTGAAGGAGCCAATATTAAAGGGGTATTCCAGGAAATTAAACAGATTTGTAAATTAGTTCTGTTACAAAATCTTAATCCTTCCAATAATTATTAGCTGCTGAAGTAGAGTTGTTCTTTTCTGTCTGGCAACAGTGCTCTCTGCTGACATCTCTGCTTGTCTCGGGAACTGCACAGAGTAGAAGAGGTTTGCTATGGGGATTTGCTTCTACTCTGGACAGTTCTCAAGACAGGTGTCATCAGAGAGCACTTAGACAGAAAAGAACAACTCAACTTCCGCAGCTCATAAGTACTGAAAGGATTAAGATTTTTTTTAATAGAAGTAATTTACAAATCTGTTTAACTTTCTGGAGCCAGTTGATATATAAAAAAGGTTTTTTCCTGGATAACCCCCACATCGGGGGCTAGGATCGCACAGGAATGCACCGTCTCATAGACGGCAATACATTCTGTACAGCGCAGCAGAATCCCATTGAATACTAAAGTGGGGGTCGGAGCGCTCAGAGGTAAGAGACAACCCCAGTTCTGGAGATCCAGTTGATCCTAGCAGTCGGACCCCCAGATTAGACACTTATCCCCTATCCAGTGTTTTCCAGTTACTGGGATAAGTTGCAATACCATGCATGGTTGCTACCAAACCTATGGAACTGTGCTTTGTAAGTAATGGAGATGCTGCCACCCCATATATATGATGATCGGCAAGGGTGCAAAGAGTCTTAAACCCCCTACTCATCTGCTGCAAAACTACAACTCCCAGAAAGCCCAGACTGCCGAATGCTGTCCGAGCATGCTCGTAGTTGTAGTTTTGCAACAGCTGGAAACAGCCTACTATGGATGGGGATAAGTTTTAAAATATGGGAGTACCCCTTTAATGGTAAATCACAGAAATACCAAAATGTTAACGCTTGGTAAACGACTATACTTTAAGGTTATGCAAGGAAAAATAAAATAGAAGCAAAACATACATTGCAAATCACTGTTTTCAGCTTAGACCTTCAAGTCAGTGACATGGCAAACAAACTTCAAAGGGAAGAGATAACACTGCTGGCTATCCTGAAAAAACACCCTGAAGAGGAATCATTTGGGCACATTCTGTATCAAAGACCAGCAGGGGATATTGCATGTGTACAACACGGCTCAGAAATGCATCGCAATCTACGGGGACAGAATCCTTGTGGAATCAAAGCCTTAGGTTATGTTCACAAGGAAGAATTTCTGCATGGAATTCTGTGTGGATTTATAGCAAATACACATCAATGGGATTCTGCTATCCCCTTCACATAGCAGAATTTCAACTGCAGAAATCCAATTTATTTGTATTGGCTATAAATTCTCTCAGAATGTTCATGAAGAAATTAATGCAGAAATTCTGCGGTGTGAACATAGCCTAAAAGATGCGAATAGAAGTTCCTGAAAAAGGAGTATTTTCTGCTTCAGGAAAGGACATGTCCATTTTTGAAGCAGAAAATATTCCTCACCGAATCTTCCATTGACATCAACAAAAAGAAAACAATCCGGGGCGCAGTCCTAGTGCATTATTGCAATATCAGCTCAGGAAGACAATACATTTAACTATTTGCGCTTACATTAAGAGCACAACACCTAAATCAGCATGTAGTTAAATGGCCATTGGTCAGCAGTCCTGGGCGGACCCGATAGCTTCAGGAGCTTTGGCTATACACACTATAAGGATGATAGGCAAGTGATCCCAGTGATGGCGCTCCTCCAGAAGTAAAAAGATTTATTCCAAAATAAAACAAATACGACAGCACATCCAACACGTTTCGGGTCTGAGCCGGACTCTTTCTCAAGAGCGTGTATCACACTTGAGAAAGGGTCCAGTTCAGACGCGAAATGCGTTAGTTGTGCTCATCTTGGAATAAATCTTTTTACTCTGGAGGAGCGCTGGGATCATTTGCCTATCACCGTCCTCCTTATACATGGACATCAACAAGGCTTTGATTCCATAAGGATTCCAGACAGAGGATTTCAACGTGGAAATTCTGCTTAAAGGAGTAGTCCAGTGGTGATTCAGTGGTGAGCAACTTATCCCCTATCCTAAGGATAGGGGATAAGTTGCAGATCGCGGGGGGTCCGACCGCTGGGGCCCCCTGCGATCTCCTGTACGGAGCCCCGACAGCCCGCGGGAAGGGGGCGTGTCGACCTCCGCACGAGGCGGCGGCCGACACGCCCCCTCAATACAACTCTATGGCAGAGCCGAAGCGCTGCCTTCGGCAATCTCCGGCTCTGCCATAGAGATGTATTGAGGGGGCGTGTCGGCCGCCGCCTCGTGCGGGGGTCGACACCCGCTATCTCGGCGGAGAGCCGGGGCCCCGTACAGAGAGATCGCAGGGGGCCCCAGCGGTCGGACCCCCCGCGATCTCAAACTTATCCCCTATCCTTAGGATAGGGGATAAGTTTTTCACCACTGGACTACCCCTTTAAGGGTCTATTCACACATACAGGATCATGTGCAGATTTGATGCGCAGGATTTGTAACTGCAGATTAAAAGCTGTTTTCAGTAATTTAGTTTACATTGAAATCTACAGCAGAAAATCCTGTGCCTCAAATCACTTCCAATACTTCCCTATTTTAGTTAATTGGACAAATCTGCAGTATTTCCTCTGTGTGTGAACACTCTCTTACATTAAAGGAGTAGTCCAGTGGTGATTCAGTGGTGAGCAACTTATCCCCTATCCTAAGGATAGGGGATAAGTTGCAGATCGCGGGGGGTCTGACCGCTGGGGCCCCCTGCGATCTCCTGTACGGAGCCCCGACAGCCCGCGGGAAGGGGGCGTGTCGACCTCCGCACGAAGCGGCGGCCGACACGCCCCCTCAATACAACTCTATGGCAGAGCCGAAGTGCTGCCTTCGGCAATCTCCGGCTCTGCCATAGAAATGTATTGAGAAGGGTGTCGGCCGCCGCTTCGTGCAGAGGTCGACACCCGCTATCTGGCCGGAGAGCCTGGCCCCTGTACAGAGAGATCGCAGGGGGCCCCAGCGGTCGAACCCCCCGCGATCTCAAACTTATCCCCTATCCTTAGGATAGGGGATAAGTTTTTCACCACTGGACTACCCCTTTAACAAGTCAAAAAAAAAAAAAAACAAGGCACTGTCCCTGCAGATTAGGATCAGCCGGAGCCAACATTCCTGGAACCCAGCAGTGAGCAACAACAGAGAAGCCAGAAGTCGATGAATATAAAAGTCTAATAAACATGACAATAACCTGTAACAATACATTGTGCACACCTACGGAACCAAGTGCACATAGCGGACACAGACTTATTCTAGACAGAATTCCTGACCATACACAAACATCCATCCTGACTTCTTGTTCACTGGTAAAAAATAAGAATTCAGCCAATCTACAGGTAGGCCGGGGGTTCAAACTACGGAATTTTGGAGCGGAATTTCCGCAATTGCTGGCAATGTCAGCTCAGTCCTACCGTGTTTCTCCGAAAATAAGACTGGGTCTTATATTCATTTTAGTCACCAAAAAACACACTAGGACTTATTTTCAGGGTAGGGCTTATTTATTTACGGTACCGTATGTACATTGAACAACATTTAAGGCTCTGAGACGTCCCAACACCAGGAAGCAGCAAGAGCAGCGGAGAACAGTGAGGCCGGTTTCTTAGCAACGGGGGAACGGAGGACGAAGGTAAGTTAAAATGTGTTTTTTTAATATTTGCAGCCCGGGCATTGCCTAGGTCAGTGGTCTTCAACCTGCGGACCTCCAGATGTTGCAAAACTCCAACTCCCAGCATGCCCGGACAGCCGTTGGCTGTCCGGGCATGCTGGGAGTTGGAGTTTTGCAACATCTGGAAGTCCGCAGGTTGAAGCCCACTGGCCTAGGTCTTATTTTCGGGGTAGGGCAGCCAACCCCGATAATACAACTAGGGCTTATTTTTTCGGGGGAAACAGGGTAGCACTGACAGATTCAGTCGGCACTGACCACACTTGTTAAATCTGGACTGAATTTTTCCGTCCAGAGCTTCGTAAGCTGGAACCCAGCCTTAAGGGGGTACTCCACCCCTAAACATCTTATCCCCTATCCGCTCCAGATGGCTTTCGTGTTCAGTACGCCGTGCTGGCCGAGCTGATCTCCCCTGAAGTGAAAAAAAATATGACCCGTAACCAAATGTGACCTGAGCCCTTCTCCGTGCTGATCGCTGTCGGGGGTTAGGGTTAGGAGTAGGGGTTAGGGAGTGAGCTGGCTGTAAAGCAGAAAAGGGTCACATTCCGTTACAGGGACACAGTTTTCTTCATTACGTCGGCAATCAGACATCTTATCCCCTATCCTTTGGATAGGGGATAAAAATGTCTAGGGGTGGAGTACCCCATTAAGGCCCTTGCACACTATGGAAATTCCCTTTGCAGCGGAATCCCATTGATCTCAATGGGATTCTGCTGCACATTATGGTAATTCTGCAGCGGAACATGTTCATTCTTTAGGGTCTATTCCCACAGCAGAATTTCCGCTAGTAGAATTCAGCCTCAAATTAAAGCCCATAGACTTCTATGGGATTCCGCACTCCCATTCACACTTCTGAATTTCTGCTTGTGGAATTCTGCAAGCGGAAATTCAGAAGTGGGAATGGGAGTGCGGAATCCCATAGAAGTCTATTGAGCTTTAATTTGAGGCGGAATCTGTGCGGAATTCCACATGCGGAAATTCCGCCATGTGAATAGACCCTTAGGCTAGGTTCAGACTACAGAATCTCTGGGCAGAAAATTTCCGCCCGGAGATTCCGAGTGCGGCCAGCGCTGACCGAATCAGTGGGCGCTAGGACCGCGCGGACACTGCAGTCTCCAATAGACTGCAATGTGTTCCGCGCGGATTTCCACCTGAAGAAAGAGCAACCCCTTTCTTCAGGTGGAAATTTCCAAGCGGATTTTCCGTCCACAAATCCTGCTTCACAAATTCCGAAACCCATTCACTATACAGTACATTTTAGCAAGCGGAATTTCCACCTACAATTTCAAAGAGGAATTGCAGGCGGAAATTCCGTAGTCTCAGGTTCAGACTACGGAATCTCCGGGCAGAAAATTTCCGCCCGGAGATTCTGAGTTCCGCCTGCGCCGACTGAATAAGTCGGCGCTAGGACCGCGCGGACACTGCAGTCTCCCATAGACTGCAATGTGTTCCGCGAGGAATTCCGCCTGAAGAAAGAGCAACGCCTTTCTTCAGGCGGAAACTTCTAAGCGGATTTACTAAGCGGATTTTCCGCTTCACAAATTCCAAAGTGTGAATTTGTGAACGGAAAACCACTCACTACACTAGACACTTTAGCCAGCGGAATTTCTGACGGAAATTTTACGACTGAATTTCTGTCGGAAATTCCGTAGTCTGAACCTAGCCTTAAAAGAACTAAGGCTATGTTCACGCCACTGAATCTCCGTGCGTACATTCTGCAGACATAATAGGACAGCACTAGGACCGCACAGGAATGCGCCGTCTCATAGACGGCTATGCATTCCGTGCGGACGCGGAAAACGGAGTTTCCGTGCACAGCACAATCCTACCGAATTCTGCTGCTCCGGAATCTCTGGCGCAATCCCGCACTGAGATTCCAGATGTGTGAATATGGCCTAAATGCAAACAGGGCACTGCCAGCTGTGGCAAAACTACAATTCCCAGCATGCCCAGACAGCCGAAGGCTGTCTGGGCATGCTGGGAGTTGTAGTTTAGCTACAGCTATGGGCACCCTGATCGCGAAACACTGGCGTAAAGCTTTGTTCAGATTGCAATGATAATCATTACAGCAATGGGCAAAGCACCGTGTGCCTTAAAGCGGATGAACATTGTGCCAACATGCAATTCTGTAACACAGATTGGCACAGTTTTTACATCGCACAGGTTATATTTTTGGATCTGAAAAATTCAGATCACTATGGCATGTATAAAACTGGCACACTGCATGCTCAGGTACTTCTTATGGTAACAAGGCATCGGGTGGGCATCACATATAACCAATGTATGCCAGTGTGCAGGAGGTTACATTACCCATCTATGTGTGGGCACTGCACAGGATAACATGCCAGCTGTGCCCCATCCTAGGCACCTAGGTCTCTTACCCTTCACATCGTGCGCCAGGATCATCCAGTTCGCCTTGAACATCTGGCAGTGCCCGCACCAGCTGGCAAAGAACTGGGCGAGCCAGCAGCTGGAGGAGTTCAGCATCAGCCCGGAGCCCCCGATCTCCAGAGACACCAGCGGGTCATCCTCCGCATAGAGATGGGCCTGGCCCGGAACCAGCACGGCGAACAGCACCAGGAGCCAAACACCGGGCACACTGAGCACCGAGCCCGGCATCATGACACCTCCGAGCCCGAGTGTGCAGGAGCGACATCCCGGGAAAAGGTGGAGAGCGCTGGGCACGCCCACCTAGCGCAAGGGGCGGTGCTCCAGAAATAACTCCGCCCAAAACAGGCTGGCGAAGCCTGGTAACCACGCCCAGAAATGCCTGGTAACCACGCCCAGAAATGCCTGGTAAGCACGCCCAGAACAGCCCAGAAGGCGGGAAAATACAGCGACTGATCTGTGACTGGAGACGAAGCGTGAGGTGAGGAAGACGGCGGGCAAGGTCTCGGGCTGAGAAGACGCAGACAATTTTCGTTTTTATCTAATTAGCTTAAAAGCCATAATTATTTTATTATACCAACTACAATTCCCTATGGGGTGTAGCTTTTGTTTTTTTTCCACTGTGGGTTAATTGTATTTATTTTTTTATTGTAAAATGTAGGGCAAAACCGAAGAAAAAGTATTTATTGATTGCAAAAAAACTAAAATACAACTTTGAATTATTTTTATTTTATTTAAAAAAAAATTTTATGCTGTTCAAGGTGCTTTAAAAATATCAATTTTATTCTTGAGGGCAATACGATAATGGCACTACCCAATTATATTGTTATTGTTGTGTTACGAATGTTAACAGTTTATTTATTTATTTTTTATTTTTTCTCTCCTTGCTTTCTAAGGTCTCATTCACACTACGGACTCTCAATTCCGTCTGGAGCCAGCAAAACAAGCTGGTGCTGAAGCGCTTGGAAATGGGTTATCTCAATGTGTTTCCGAGTGGACTCCGCCAAAAGAGTGAACATGTTTGACAATAGGATTACAATAATACCCATGTTTACATTGTTTTTGTATTGTTGTACTACTTTTTAACCTTTTATGGAGACAGTACACCCAATGTCCCTGAGGGGGTTAAAAAAAACTTTTTTCTCCCTGCTATCCTAACATAATGATGGGGACACGGATTTTACATCCCCCCCCACTTGTCTCCCACCCGCCCATGCTGCACATCTCTCATCTGTCTGCTAACTGTTGCAAGACTACAACTCCCAGCATGCCCTTACAGTGAGGGCATGCTGGGAGTTGTAGTCTTGTAGTAGGTAGCATGTGAAAGATGTGCGGTGCTGTGCGTGCGGGTGGGAGACAAGGGGGCATGTAAATCAGTGTCCTCGTCATTAAGTTAGGGTAGCAGGGATAGCATCAGATGGAGCCCAGGCGCCTGCAGAGTGATGCCAGCCCGGGCTCCTTTTAACCTACCTCTGCGCCGCAGAGTTTTTCTAGTCTCTACTGTAATTTCACATTTCCCGCTGGGTCCCTTGATTGGCCAGGACTGAGCAGCCAATCACAGGACCCGGCAGGAAATTTGATATTACAGTATGGGATATAGAAACTCTGCGGCTCCGTCATATGTTAAAAGGAGCCTGGGCTGGCATCACTCTGCAGCTGCTCGGACTCCATCTGATGCTATCCCCCTAACTCTAACTTAATGAGGGGACAGGGACACTGCTTTACATCCCACCCATCCACATCACACATCTCCCGCCCGCTACAATACTACAACTCCCAGTATGCCCTCAGAGTAAGGGCTCCTCCCAGCACCCCTGTGGCGGTGGGTACCTGGGTAATAATTGAGAGTTAGCGTTAGCTGTTTTTGTGGCTAACGCTAAGCTCGGCTTAGTACTGGATTCAGTCTGTAAGACAGCTTCCACTACTAAGTCTGTCAAGTAAATCAAAAAAACAAAAAAATTTTCCAAAAAAACACTCCCCCCAAAAGCCCTCGTTAAACATTTTATTAACATTAAACCAAAAAAACGCTGGTAACCGTACTCCGAATCTCAAGTAAACCACAGCACAGATCTGGAATGAGAAGTAAAAAAAAAAAAAAAAAAAATAACTAATTAAAAATGAGTTAGTACATATAGGAGAAAAAAAGGGGTTAAAAAAATTTAATAAACACATATAATTTTTTTTATTTTTTTTAAAGCTGCAAATTGGTGTTCTGAAGTCATTTATTTTTTTAAACAAAATAAGTGCCTGAAAACCTATTTTTCAGTCTTTGGGTCTGTTTTAGGCTAGGTTTCCACTTGGGTTTTTTTCTGGCAGTTTTTGGAAAACTGCCACTGCAGTTTCTGAGCCAAAGCCAGAAGTGTATCCATAAGGAATAGGACATATAATGGAAGCACTTATACTTCTCCTCCCTTATGGATCCACTTCTGACTTTGGCTCAAAAACTTCAGTGGCAGTTTTCCAAAAACTGCCAGAAGAAAAACCCAAGTGGAAACCTGGCCTTAGGACTATTTTTTTTAAGCACATGATCTGTCATTTTACCCCTTAAGGACCCAGCCCATTTTGACCTTAAGGACCAGAGCATTTTTTGCCCATCTGACCACTGTCACTTCAAGCATTAATAACTCTTGGATACTTTTACTTATGAATTTTATTCTGAGTTTGTTTTTTCGTGACATATTCTACTTTATGTTAGTGGTAAATTTCCATCGATACTTGCATCATTTCTTTCATGAAAAATGTGAAAATTTTGCCTTTTTCTAACTTTGAAGCTCTCCGCTTTGCAAGGAAAATAAGTCATACCAAATAAATTATATATTGAATCACATACACAATATGTCTACTTTATGTTTGCATCAGAAAGTTGACATGTTTTTACTTTTGGAAGACATCAGAGGGCTTCAAAGTTCAACAGCAATTTTTCAAAAAAATTTCAAAATCTGAGTTTTTTAGGGACCAGTTCAGTTTTGAAGTGGATTATAGGGGCCTTGATATTAGAAATACCCCACAAATTACCCCATTATAAAAACTGCACCTCTCAAAGTAATGTTTGCTAACCCTTTAGGTGTTTAACAGGAATAGCAGAAAAATGAAGGGAAAAATTCAAAATCTCAATTTTTTTTTTACTCAAACATGTTAAGTGTAAATGCAAAGTGCATGTAGATGTAAAGTGCTCTGTGGGTGCACTAGAGGGCTCAGAAGCGAAGGAGCGACAATGGGATTTTGGAGAGTGAATTTTGCTGAAATGTTTTTTTAGGGGGGAATGTCGTATTCAGGAATCCCCTATGGTGCCAGAACAGTAAAAAACGGAAAAAAAAAAACACATGGCATACTATTTTGGAAATTGCACCGCTCAAGGCTTGTAACAAAGGGATACAGTGACCTTAACACCCCACAGGTGTTTGGCGGCTTTTCTTTAATCCCTTAACGACGCAGGGCGTAAATGTACGTCCCGGTGAGCTGGTACTTAACGCACCAGGACAAACATTTACATCCTATGCATATCTGCGAGCATCGGAGCGATGTTCGTGTCATGCGCGGCATGTCCCGGCTGGTGATAGCAGCCAGGGACCCGTCGGTAATGGCGGACATCCGCGAGCGCCCGGATGTCCGCCGTTAACCCCTCAGATGCCGTGATCAATACAGATCAAGGCATCTGCAGCATTGCGGACACTAAAATGGATGATCGGATCGCCCACGGCGCTGCCGCAGCGATTTGATCTTCCAGCATGGCAGCCGGAGGTCCCCTCACCTGCCTCTTGGGTCGTCAGTAATCAGACCCGGAGCGAACACGCTCCGGGGACTGATTACAAATGGGGTGCCGCGTGCAAGATCCCGGGGGTCCCCAGCGGCGGGACTCCCGCGATCAGGCATCTTATCCCCTATCCTTTGGATAGGGGATAAGATGTCTAAGCACCGGAGAACCCCTTTAAGCCAACAGTAATAGAAAAGTATGTTATCATGGGTATCATTTTAATCGTATTGACTCAAAGAATAAAGAACACATGTCATTTTTACTGTAAATTGTACGGCGTGAAAACGAAACCTTCCAAAATTAGCAACATTGCGGTTTTCTTTTTAATTTCCCCACACAAATAGTTTTATGGTAAAGTAAGTGATGGCATTACAACGGACAACTGGTTGCACAAAAAACAAGCCCTCAAAAAACAAGCCCTCTAGTCTGTGGATGAAAATATAAGAGAATTATGAATTTTTGAAGGCGAGGAGGAAAAAACAAAAATGTAAAAATAAAATTGTCCTTAAGGCCCAAATGGGCTGATTCCTTAAGGGGTTAAAGTCGGATGTGTAAATTGAAGAAAAAAAAAATTTCCACCCATGCAAATCACCTCAAATGTACATGGCGCCCTCACTCCTGAGCCTTTTTGTGCATCCGCAGAGCATTTTACGTCCACATATGGGGTATTTCCGTACTCAGGAGAAATTGCGTTACAAATTTTGGGGGCCTTTTTTTCCTTTTACCTCTTGTGAAAATAAAAAGTATGGGGCAACCATCAGCATGTTAGTGTAAAAAATTTAATTTATTTACAATAACATGCTGAAGTAGACCCAACTTTACCTTCTCATAAGGGGTAAAAGGAGAAATGGCCCCCAAAATTTGTTAGGCAATTTCTCACGAATACAGAAATACCCCATATGTGGCCCTAAACTGTTGCCTTGAAATACAACAGGGCTCCTAAGTGAGAGAGCGCCATGCGCATTTGAGGCCTAGATTAGGGATTTGCAAAGTGGTGGACATAGGGGTATTCTACGCCACTGATTCCCAGGGTGCCCCCGGAGTGCCTCCAGCTGTTGCAAAACTCCCAGCATGCCTGGACAGTCAATGGCTGTCCGGCAATACTGGGAGTTGTTGTTTTGCAACAGCTGGAGGCTCTGTTTTGGAAACAGTGCCGTACCAGATGTTTTTCACATGTAGTGTTTACCCTTTATTTAGTGTAGTGTTTTTAGGGTACATTCACACAGGCGGGAGTTCACAGCGAGTTTCCCGTTGGGAGTTTGAGCTGCAGCGGAGTATTTGCTCCATCTCAAACTTGCAGTGAGAAACTCGCTATAAATTCCTGAATGTACGTTCACATGGGTGGGGGGGCGATGAGGGCAAACCTCCAGCTGTTGCTAAACTACAACTCTCAACATGCAGTGACAGCAGAAGGGCATGCTGGGATCTGTAGTTATGCAACAGCTGGAGGCATATTACTACAACTTCCTGCATGCCCTTTGGCTGTCTGGGCATGCTGGGGGATGTAGTTATGCAACAGCTGAAGGCACACATGTTGCAAAACACTGAGTTTGTAACTTGAGTTTGTTACTTGTTACTCAGTGGTTCCCAACCCGTGTGCCTCCAGCTGTTGCAAAACTACAACATGGTCTGTCAGTGTATGCTGGGAGTTATAGTTTTGCAACAGCTGGAGGCACACAGGTTGGGAAACACTGAGTTAGGAAACAGACAATGTTTCCCAAACAGTGTGCCTCCAGTTGTTGCAAAATTACAACTCCCAGCATGCCCAGACAGCCGAAGGGCATGCTGGGAGTTGTAGTTTTGCAACAACTGTAGGAGAACAGTTTGGAGACCCACTGTGTAGTGGTGTCCAAACTGTAGCCCTCCAGATGTTGCATAACTTCAACTCCAAGCATGCCTAGACTGCACAGGCATGCTGGGAGTTGTAGTTCTGCAACATCTGAAGGGCTAGATGTTATAGAACTACAACTTCCAGCATGCCTGGACTGTCTGGGCATGCTGAGAGTTGAAGTTTTGCAACATCTGGAAGAGCACAGATTGGAGACCACTGTACAGTGGTCTCTAAACTAGCCCTCCAGATGTTGCAAAACTACAATTCCCAGCATGCTGGGAGTTGTAGTTTTGAAACTCATAGAAGCAGCAGTGAAGATCACTTTACAGCGATCTTCACTGCTGCCTCTGACGCCGACTCCTCCACTTGCCTGCCGCTGAACGCTGTCAGCGCAGATCCTGCGGTATGTCCCCCCCCCCCGCAGCTCTCGGGGTCATTTTCCCCCACTCTGCCCGGACTTCTAGGGGCGGGCAGAGCGGGGGATCTGAACTTTAACCCCCCCAGTCAACTGAGAGACTGTAATTGGTCCACAGGGACCAATCACAGTGATCGCTGACCAGGACCATTCACAGATGGTCCTGGGGGGGCTTGCAGAAGTTGTCTCCCGCTGGTAACAGCGGGACTTCTGCCTGTTAACCCGTGCGATGCCGTGCATCGCTGGGTCAACTGAATCACTTATATAAATGTCAGGATGCGCGAACTACCAGCATAACATGATGTTTATATGTCATTCTGCGGGAATGGGTTAATTGATGCAATTCTGGTTTCGATAGGAATTTTTATCCTTTTTTTTTTTTTTTTCTGCTACATGATGTGACCAAAAATCAGCTATTCTGTGTTTTTCTTAATTTATTTGTTTACATTATTCACTCTACAGGATCATTAACCCCTTAAGGACGCAGCCCTTTTTCACCTTAAGGACTGAGCCCTTTTTCGCTATTCTGACCACCGTCGCTTTACGAATTAATAACTCGAAAACGCTTTTACCGAATATTCAGATTCTGAGATTTTTTTCGTGACATATTCTACTTTATTTTGGTGGTAAATTTTCGGCGTTACTTGCATCCTTTTTTGGTGAAAAATCCCCAAATTTCATGAAAATTTAGCATTTTTCTAACTTTGAAGCTCTCTGCTTGTAAGGAAAGTGGTTATTCCCCGGGCTCCAGGTATATCAAGCATGCTCGGCAGCTGAATGCGCGTCATACCCGGTGGCTATTAGCAACCGAGACCAGGGGCGTCACTAGGCTAAAACTAGTCAGCTCAGGGGCAGACTGACAGGTCGTACACTCGGGCAATGCCCGAGGGCCCAGCCTGCTTGGGGGCCCGTAGCTGCCAGTACTGTTTTTTTTTATTTAATTATTTTTATTTCTTAATCTCTCCCTTCACCACCTGCATTAATTGGGTCCTGGCCGACTAGGACCTGCTCTAAATCTGCCGAATATGCTGCATTTTAAAGGGGTACTCTGGCCCTAATACATCTTATCCCCTATCCAAAAGATAGAGGATAAAATGTCTGATCGCGTGGGTTCCCGCCGCTGGGGACTTCCGCAATCTGTCATTGCGCACCCACCTTGGGAGCGCTCCGCAGCGCCGTCACACCCCCTCCCATAGACTTGGGGGGGGCGGGGCGTGACATCACATGGAGGTGGAGTCATGACGTCACGATACTCCGGCCCCGTGGTCATCACGCTATTCATTTGGAGCCTCCAGCGCTGCGGAGAGCTCACAAAGGTGGGTGCGCAATGACAGATTGCGGAGGTCCCCAGTGGCGGGACCCCCACGAAAAGACATCGTATGCCCTATCCTTTTGATGTATTAGGAGTACCCCTTTAAGGACCACGGGTGATGTCAGTCATGTGGCCTATGAGGCCGGGGCCTAATGTCCTGCTGAGCAGACGGCAGAGCAGTGGAGAGAAAAGATGGATAAAAGCTCGGTGAGCACTCCTTATGTAGAATACCCTGCTGGCGTGGAGTCACTGTATACAGCAGTGTTTCCCAACTTGGGTGCCTCCAGCTGTTGCAAAACTACAACTCCTAGCATGCCCAGACAGCCAAAGGCTGTAGTTGTAGTTTTGCAACAGCTGGAGGCACCCTGGTTTGGAAACCTTGCTTTATATACACCTATTTACAAGGTAAGTAATGTAATTGTACACACTGGGGGAGATTTATCAAAACCTGTGCAGAGGAAGAGTGGTGCAGTTGCCCATAGCAACCAATCAGATTGCTTCTTTCATTTTCCACAGGCCTCTAAAGAGGCCTGTGGAAAATGAAAGAAGCAATCTGATTGGTTGCTATGGGCAACTACACCACTCTTCCTCTGCACAGGTTTTGATAAATCTCCCCAACTGACCCCACCAGCATAACAGTGAATGCAGCACGGGACTAACTCAGGATCAGGAGCAACATCTGTTATACTCCAGAGCTGTACTCACTATTCTGCTGGTGAGGTCACGGTGTACATACTGTACACTACTTATCCTGTACTGATCCTGAGTTATATCCTGTATTATAGATCTATATCTTCTCTAACTATTTACGGGGGCACTATTATTGTAGGGCAATACAAATGGGTTTGTATAGAGGTGAGGATTGTGCTGGAGAAAAGAGCCTAAAATGTTTGTCTGGCAGGTTCTGTGGAGACGAGTCATGTCCAGGAGAAGTCATTATGATGGTCTTGACTGAATAGAGAATATAAAGGAAAAGTTATCTCCTCCGATCAGATAAGACTCCCTCTATGAGTCTATAATATCATGCTGTATTCCCCTGATTGTGTCACTTGTACATGCAGCAGTTATGTATAGCATAACTACTCCCAGTATTCCCTTACCACTGCTTATATCGTACTGGGAGTTGTGGTTTCACATGGTTAAAGAGTACCTGTCACTAAAGTAAGTTAAAGCTTGTTTTTTAATATTTGCAGCCCGGGCATTGTCTAGGTCAGTGGTCTTCAACCTGCGGACCTCCAGATGTTGCAAACATTTGCAACATCTGGAGGTCCGCAGGTTGGAGACCACTGGTCTATGTCTTATTATTGCAGCCCACCCCGATAATCCAGCTAGGGCCTATTTTCGGGGAAACACGGTACCTACAGAGGGATTACCTGCCTACATGCATATTACCTCCCTAGCTACCTATCTTCACACCTACAGGGGTATTCCCTACTTATCTACATACCTACATTGTACCTAGTGGGGACATATATCTAATTGAGGGGGGGGGTACCTACATAGTGGGGGCATCTACCAAATAAAGGGATATTCCCTACCTATTTATGTATTAGCCAGAGGCATCTACTGTACTGTATACGGTATAATATTGTGTAAAAGGAGCTAACAATATATCCTCCCACCTATGGGGTTGCTAAAGTAAGTCTTGGCTAGGGTGCAAAGTAGCCTAGCACTGGCCCTGGACTACTCATAGCAGGCATACATTTGGTTTTCTGACAGTCATACATTTTTCAAACCATGTTAAACTTAAAGTATTTTCCTTTTAATACATTTGGCACAAATCATTCGAAATCTAATTTACCTAGACTGGCATAATTTTAATAAATATGGGCGGGTGACTTAAATGTGTGACCACAATATGTGCTGCCCTTTGGAAAGGGACAACAGTATAGATTGGAGCAAAATGAAATACATTAATTAGAATAGACAAGTGTCTCCCAGTTCATGGTCTCTGGATACTTGGAGCTGGATCCTGTCACTGGCATATTTTTTGCTATTTAGGATAATAGCTCAACGAGATTGGCAATATTATGCAGCCCGGAAAGGATATTTCTAGGCAGCATTATTTAATGGCATATTGATAGGATAGGTTATCTGACCGATTCTGGAAGCCTGTAGTCCGCTCCCATTAAGGTAAATGCCAGGCATTGTTGTCCATCTTGAGAATAGGCCATCAATCAATTTTGCCGGGAAAACCCCTTTTAGGGTCTATTCACACGTACAGTATTCTGCGCATATTTGATGCACAGGATTTCAAGCTGTGTTCAGTTTACACTGAAATCTGCAGCAGAAAATCCTGCACATCAAATCTACGCAGAATACTGTACGTGTGAATAGACCCTAAAGGAGTTATCCAGCATGTCAGCCCTATCCTGAGGATAAGTTGTTAAAGAGGTACTCCGTCCCTAGACATGTTATCCCCTATTCAAAGCATAGGAGATAACATGTCTGATCGAGTCGATTTTTTGTTTGTGGCATTTTTTTGTATCCACTGATTTGTTGTACATTTCTACTATTGTTAACGCCAATTTTCTGGTGTAAATTATCATAAATGGGGTGGGGGGGAGATGGTTTTCTTTTGCTGTGTGTCCGTTGCATGTGACTTTTCTGCGCTATTTTGCCGCACAGCTGATTTGCAAGAACTCACTCTTTACAGTCAAATCGGTCTGTGTGGATGCAGTGGTCAGGAATTTATCATTGCAACTTTTTTGTGGAAAAGTCGCAAAAAGGTCGCAAACCCCTTGTTTTGGTGAAAGTTAACGCCAGGCAGGGACCACACTTAGAAAAATGACTGAGCACAGGCAAAAGGAAGCGAAAGGTCGGCAGGAGAATACAGAGGCCACAGCTCTGCACTATGGTCCCGCACAGCAGCCAGGTCGGGCACTGTCCGAGGGCCTGGGACTGAGTGGAGGCTGCAGCTGCCAGTCCTCTTTGTGTTTTATATTTTTTCAGATTGAGGTTTTCAGAAAAATGTGTAAGTTTTGTACCCAAAAAAACAGAAATCATTGTATAGTGAAAAGCTTACAAGTAAAGTTTCACATGCAAAAAAAGTGGTGACCTGGGGGTAAAGCTTGTCAGTTCTACTGTGACTGTGAAAATAAAAGTTTTATCTGTAAATAAATCTCTAGTAATTACACCTATCTTGACATATGAATAGAATTTGATTTGGCAAAGGGCTAATTCAATCACTGACAGTTACCACCTATAGTAAGAATAATAGACAAAGGGGTTAGAACAGCTCCCTGCCTTTAGATTTGTGAAGAAAATTCTCACTTCTTTGAATTATTTGTGCATTTGTAAAGCTTAAAAGGGGAAATAATAATGTTAATACAAGACTGCTGATATTGCAACTACATGTTTTTGTTTTTCTGACATTTAAAGGAGTATCATGGGGAAAACATATTCACTATCCAAAGGAAAGGGGATATGTTTTAGATTGTATGCCCCCCCCCCCCCCCCGGCACTCCCATAGAGATATATGGAGATATATAGAGATATAGGGAGAACCAGGGCCTTGTACAGGAGATCATTTTTCCCTTATGGTATATTCTTCTTTAACCTTCTGCCTGCTGCCCGGGCTACTTACATGACAGTGCACTCAGCCTATCACCGGCCAAGGTGGGACAGCACTGCGGCCGGCAATACGCTGACTGCAGTGTGACGATCCGAGCCCATGAATCAGAGCAGCACCGGAGGAACGGGATGCCGATATTGGCGCAACAAGGGAACATAGGAAGGTGAGTTAAAGTTTTTTTTGTTTTTTTTTTCGCAGCGCAGGCACATGGGAAGTGAAAAGTGTTGCCCCACAGTTCTCCTTTAAGGAGGCAGACCATTTTGGCCATAAGGACCAACAAAAACAATATTTATGGTGAGAAATTGAATTTTGCAACTTTTGAGGGGTTTTGTTTTTATGCAGTGCACTTTATGGTAAAACTGACATGTTTGTACTATAAAGTGCACTTAAAAAAAAAAAAAAAAAAACTACCTGTCCCCAAATAAAACTTTTAATATAGTGTTCCTTGTGTAATTAGCACTTTCCCATTCACTGGCTTTTAAAATTATCAACATAAATATGTTTAAAATGTAATATATATGGCCACTAGGTGGCTTTGTTCTGTTCCCTGCCACAATTAATACAGTAAGTTTGGTCTCCTCCCGGTCTGGCAGGAGTCCAAACTCAGGAAGTGCTTCTCTACACTGAGCTTGATTGACAGCTGCACAGAAAGTGAAAACTGCACAGACTGAAAGCTGCAGGAGAGCCTCACTGATAGCAACACAGACTGAACGATGCACCGAGCCTGAGCTCTTCTATTCATCACAGCACTGCAACCATGTGAGGGCGGAAGTTGTCCCCCTCAGAAGTGATGTCATGCCTGCTGGGAATTGCACTATGTGAGCAAGAAGAAAGGTATGATACAGAGTTTTTTAACCCCTTAAGGACTAGGACCATTTTGGCCTTAAAGGGGTACTCCCGTGGAAAACTTTTTTTTTTTTTTTTTAAATCAACTAGTGCCAGAAAGTTAAACAAATTGGTAAATTACAGTGGGGATCAAAAGTGTGGGCACCCCAGGTAAAAAAAATTATTAATGTGCATAAAGAAGCCAAGGAAAGATGGAAAAATCTCCAAAAGGCATCAAATTACAGATTAGACATACTTATAATATGTCAACAAAAGTTAGATTTTATTTCCATCATTTACACTTTCAAAATAACAGAAAATAAAAAAATGGCGTCTGCAAAAGTTTGGGCACCCTGGAGAAATTATAGCATGCACTTCCCCCTTTGCAAAGCTGAGACCTGCCAGTGCTGTCATGGATTGTTCTCAATCATCATCTGGGAAGACCAGGTGATGTCAATCTCAAAGGTTTTAAATGCCCAGACTCATCTGACCTTGCCCCAACAATCAGCACCATGGGTTCTTCTAATCAGTTGTCTAGAAATCTGAAACTGAAAATAGTTGACGCTCACAAAGCTGGAGAAGGCTATAAGAAGATGGCAAAATGTTTTCAGATGTCAATATCCTCTGTTCGGAATGTAATTAAGAAATAGCAGTCATCGGGAACAGTGGAAGTTAAAGCAAGATCTGGAAGACCAAGAAAAATATCAGACAGAACAGCTCGCAGGATTGTGAGAAAAACTATTCAAAACCCACAATTGACTGCACAATCCCTCCAGAAAGATCTGGCAGACCCTGGAGTTGTGGTACACTATTCCACTATAAAGAGATACTTGCACAAATATGGTCTTCATGGAAGAGTCATCTGAAGAAAACCTCTTCTACATCCTCACCACAAAAATCAGCGTTTGAACTTTGCAAATGAACATATAGACAAGCCTGATGCATTTTGGAAACAAGTTCTGAGGTTAAAATTGAACTTTTTGGCCGGAATGAGCAAAGGTACGTTTGGAGAAGAAGGGGAACAGAATTTAATGAAAAGAACCTCTGTTCAACTGTTAAGCATGGGGGTGGATCAATCATGCTTTGGGGTTGTATTGCAGCCAGTGGCACAGGGAACATCTCACGAGTAGAAGGAAAAATTGATTCAATAAAATTTCAGCAAATTTTGGATGCTAACTTGATGCCATCTGTGAAAAAGCTGAAGTTAAAGAGAGAATGGCTTCTACAAATGGATAATGATCCTAAACACACCTCGAAATCCATGGGGGATTACATCAAGAGACGTAAACTGAAGGTTTTGCCATGGCCTTCACAATCTCCTGACCTCAACATAATTGAAAATCTATGGATAGACCTTTAAAAGAGCAGTGCGTGACAGACAGCCCAGAAATCTCAAAGAACTGGAAGACTTTTGTAAGGAAGAATGGGCAAAGATACCTCAAACAAGAATTAAAAGACTCTTGGCTGGCTACAAAAAGCATTTACAAGCTGTTATACTTGCCAAAGGGGTCAGTACAAGATATTAACTCTGCAGGGTTCCCAAACTTTTGCAGACGCCATTTTTTTGTTTTCTGTTATTTTGAAAGTGTAAATGATGGAAATAAAATCTAACTTTTGTTAACATATTATAAGAATGTCTAATCTGTAATTTGATGCCTTTTGGAGATTTTTCCATCTTTCCTTGGCTTCTTTATGCACATTAATACAAATTTTTACCTGGGGTGCCCAAACTTTTGATCCCCATTGTACTTCTATTAACCCCTTAACGACGTAGGACTTATATTTACGTCCTGCGGCGGCTCCCGTGATATGAAGCGGGATTGCGCCGCGATCCCGCATCATATCGCGTCGGTCCCGGCGCTCATCAACGGCCGGGACTCGCGGCTAATACCACACATCGCCGATCGCGGCGATGTGCGGTATTAACCTTTAGAAGCGGCGGTCAAAGCTGACCGCCGCTTCTAAAGTGAAAGTGACCCGGCCACTAAGTCGGGCTGTTCGGGACCGCCGCGGCATCCCGAATAGCTGACCGGACACCGGGAGGGCCCTTACCTGCCTCCTCGGTGTCCGATCGGCGAATGACTGCTCCGTGCCTGAGATCCAGGCAGGAGCAGTCAAGCGCCGATAACACTGATCACAGGCGAGTTAATACACGCCTGTGATCTGTGTAAAAGATCAGTGTGTGCAGTGTTATAGGTCCCTATGGGACCTATAACACTGCAAAAAAAAGTGTTAATAAAGGACATTTAACCCCTTCCCTAATAAAAGTTTGAATCACCCCCCTTTTCCCATAAAAAAAATAAAACAGTGTAAAAAAAAATGTGGTATCGCCGCGTGCGTAAATGTCCGAACTATAAAAATATATAATTAATTAAACCGCACGGTCAATGGCGTACGCGCAATAAAATTCCAAAGTCCAAAAAAGCGTATTTTGGTCACTTTTTATACTATAAAAAAATTAATAAAAAGTGATCAAAAAGTCCGATCAAAACAAAAATCATACCGCTAAAAACTTCAGATCACGGCGCAAAAAATGAGTCCTAACGCCCTGTACGTGGAAAAATAAAAAAGTTATAGGGGGCAGAAAATGACATTTTTAAGCGTATAAATTTTCCTGCATGTAGTTATGATTTTTTCCAGAAGTGCGACAAAATCAAACCTATATAAGTAGGGTATCATTTTAACTGTATGGACCTACAGAATAATAAGATGTAATTTTTACCGAAAAATGCACTGCGTAGAAACGGAAGCCCCCAAAAGTTACAAAATGGCGTTTTTTCTTCGATTTTGTCGCACAATGATTTTTTTCTTCCGTTTCGCCGTGCATTTTTGGGTAAAATGACTAATGTCACTGCAAAGAAGAATTGGCGACGCAAATAATAAGACATAATATGGATTTTTAGGTGGAAAATTGAAAGGGTTATGATTTTTAAAAGGTAAGGAGGAAAAAGCAAAAGTGCAAAAACGGAAAAACCCTGAGTCCTTAAGGGGTTAAAAAATCTTTATCCTTCCAGTACTTTTTAGGGGCAATATACTACAGAGGAAATGCTTTACTTTTTAGATTTCTCTGATGTCATGACTACAGTGCTCTCTGCTCACCTCTGCTGTCCATTTTAGGAACTGTCCAGAACAGGAGAAAATCCCCATAGAAAACATATGCTGCTCAGGACAGTTCCTAAAATGGTCAGCAGAGAGCACTGTGGTCATGACATCAGAAAAATCTAAAAAGTAAAGCATTTCCTCTGAAGTATACTGAACGCATACTATATCCGGTGGAGATTACACTAAGGGGCCAATATACTTTGTGCGCGTGCGCTAGATTCAACAGAGCGCACGTAATGACCGGCGGTGATTGTCTGGCATGACCCTCAGTACATACTGAGCGCATACGTGATACACACTTCCGGACTCCGCTCGGATGACGTTCCACATGGTATCAACATTGGAGCGATATGTTTATTGGATTTAATGTATTTTCATCGGACTTTGGGACGATACAGGTGTGTAACTTTTTAATTATTCCCTCTCCTATCTAGCTATAAAAAAATCTTGGCTGCTCCCAGTGTTAGGGACGCACGGCATCTATGTGCACCTCAGCTATGGAGAGTCCTCATTGTAGCATTGCCTTCATCAGCTTCTCACATAGCTACTAACTTGTATCTATTTTTCTCCCTCCTGAGGACCCCCAAAATATTGGGTTTTATCTTTTGTTATTATCAATATTGCTTTTGAGCACATTATTGCACTGTATTTTATCTTTAGTCTGTAAGTGGTGATGCATCTTCATTAGGGACCTTATTACAAAATAGGGTGATATAGGGTCATATAGCGGACAGTCAACGCTTGAAGTGGGGGGCTCATCCTCCACTGTGAGGCAGGGCTAGTATAGGACTGTAATTGTAGGGATAGTACTATTATTGTGTGGTTTATATATATAAAATATATATATATATAATTTTATACCATCATTCCAACAGAGGACACCCTACAAACATCTTCAGCTGACCAGTTTGTCCTGCTGAATTTGGCGAATAACTGTAAGTGCTATAAACTATCCATTTTTGCTGTGTATATATACATTCTGAGTGCTATTTACTCTTGCTGTGTATATACATTCTATGTATTCTTGTATTGGTTTCGGCTTTGCTATATACAGTGACTCCCCGACCTACGATGGCCCCGACATATGATGAAATCGACATACGATGGCCTTTGGCTTTCTGGGCATGCTGGGAGTTGCAGTTTGGCCTTCCTAGTGGTTGCCACAGTAAAGATCACTTTACTTTCACTTTCAATTCCCCCCTCCCCCACAGTAGTTTCCCTACCTGACCCAAGATCCAGCAGTCTCCAGCAACGATCAGGGTCTCCAGGCATCTTCTCCTGCAGGTACCGACCTCCATCTTCTTCCCACGATCCCCTCGATATCCAGGGGTGGTCAGACCGGGGGGTTGCCATGGCAACCCACTGTCCTGCTCTGCCATTGGTCAGAATCAATTCTGACCAATGGCAGGGGATAGGAGAAAATCGCAGTATTGCGACTTCATTCCTACCCTTCAGGATGATCTGGGCTGTCACTGACAGGTCAGATCATCACAATTTTCCGGGTGATCGGGTCTCCAGAGAGTGCACTATATTTGAGGAGTATATTGGTGATTTGCACAGGGGTGGCTGATTTTACAGCGGTTCTGACATAAACGCAAAAAATAATACCCACATGTGTCCCATTTTGGAAACTACACCCCTCACGGAATGTAACAAGGGGTATAGTGAGCCTTAACACCCTACAGGTGTTTGACGAATTTTCATTAAAGTTGGATGGGAAAATGAAAAAAAAAAATATTTTCACTAAAATGCTATTGTTACCCTACATTTTTCATTTTCACAAGGGGAAATAGGAAAAAAGCCCCCCAAAATTTGTAACCCCATTTCTTCTGAGTAAGAACCTACCCCATATGTGGATGTAAAGTGCTCTGCGGGCGAACTACAATGCTCAGAAGAGAAGGAGCGCCATTGGGATTTTGAAGAGAAAATTTGTCCGAAATTTAAGGCCACGTGTGTTTACAAAGCCCCCATAGTGCCAGAACAATGGACCCCTCCCACATGTGACCTCATTTTGGAAACTACACCCCTTATTTAATGTAATAAGGGGTACAGTGAGCATTTACGCCCCACAGGTGTCTGACAGATTCTTGGAACAGTGATCCGTGAAAATGAAAAATGTAATTTTTCATTTGCACAGCCCACTGTTCCAAAGATCTGTCAAACGCCAGTGGGGTGTAAATACTCACTGCACCCCTTATTAAATTCTGTGAGGGGTGTAGTTTCCAAAATGGGGTCGCATGTGGGGGGGGGGGGGGTCGACTGTTCTGGCACCACGGGGGCTTTGTAAACGCACATGGCCCCCGACTTCTGTTCCAAACAAATCTCTTTCAAAAAGCTCAATGGCGCTCCTTCTCTTATGAGCATTGTAGTTCGTCAGCAGAGCACTTGACGTCCACACATTTTAGTGAAAAAAATAATTTACACATCCAACTTTAACGAAAAGTCGTCAAACACCTGTGGGGTGTTAAGGCTCCCTGGACCCCTTGTTACATGCCTTGAGGGGTGTAGTTTCCAAAATAGTATGCCATGTGTTTTTTTTTTTTTTTTTTGCTGTCCTGGCACCATAGGGGCTTCCTAAATGTGACATGCCCCCCAAAAACCATTTCAGCAAAATTTGCTTTTCAAAAGCCAAATAAGACTCCTTCTCCTCCGAGCATTGTAGTGCGCCAGCAGAGCACTTGACGTCCACACATGGAGTACTTTCTTGCTCGAGAGAAATTGAGTTACACATTTTAGAAAGATTTCTCTCCATTTACCCATTGTAAAAATGCAATAACTGGGTCTACAAGAACATGCCAGTGTAAAAAAATGAAGATTTTGAATTTTCGCCTTCAATTTGCTGCTATTCCTTTGAAACACCTAAAGGGTTAACAAACATTTTGACTGTCAGTTTGAATACTTTGAGGGGTGCAGTTTTTCTAATGGGGTCATTTACAGGGTATTTCTAATATGAAAGCCCTTCAACTCCACTTCAAAACTGAACTGGTCCCTGAAAAATTTCGATTTAGAAAATTGTGAAAAATTGGAAAATTGCTGCTATACTTTCAAGCCCTCTGATGTCTTCCAGAAGTAAAAACATGTCAACTTTATGATGCAAACATAAAGTAGACATATTATATATGTGAATCAATATATAATTCATTTGCAATATTCATTTTCCTTATTAGCAGAGAGCTTCAAAGTAAAACAAATGTAAAATTTTAAATTTTTTCATAAAATTTTTGAATTTTTCATGAAGAAATGATGCAAGTATTGACAAAATTTTACCACTAACATAAAGTAGAATATGTCACGAAAAAACAATCTCAGAATTAGAATGAAAGGTAAAAGCATTCCAGAGTTATTAATGCTTAAAATGACTGGTCAGATGTGCAAAAAATGGCCGGGTCCTAGAGTGAAAATTGGCGGGGTCCTTAAGGGGTTAGACGATATTAATAAAAATGATTTTTAGCTAGATTTTATGTCATTGTATAGTACCACTGGAATTCACTTTTTAGATTTAAATATACAAATGATAATGCACTGATCACCACTACTTTAAAAAAACTGACAGATAGCAACAGTTACATTGAGAGAAGTAGCTGTCATTTACCACAATGGCTGGACAATATCCCAAAAAGCTAGTTCTTACGCTTGAGAAGAAACTGTACAATGCTGGAGGATTTTGAAAATGAAGCACATAACCTTAAATCCAAATTCTTGAGTAAAGGATATAAGGAGGATTTACTGACTGATGCTATGGACAGAGTAAGAAGGAAAGAACGAAACACATTACTAGCAGAAAATCCCATTCAGAGGAAAAAGAAACAGAAATATTAAACATACCAATTATTATTACCTTCTGTTCACAAAGTTTTTTGGTAAAAAAAGATCATCAAAAAACATTGGAATCTGTTATAAAATGATGATACAGTGATTGGAGAATTGTTACCTAAGGAACCATCATTCATATTCTGGAAAATAAATCTACCACTAGTTCCATCTGTAACTTAAAAGTAGGCTTTTTTTTCCCTGTCGCCAAGCATGTTTGGCAATGAAAAACAAAACCCCTTTATTTTCCATTAAGAACAATACAGTGGAAAAAAGAATTGCAAACCACATAGACTGTAAGACCCAGGGGGTTATTTATGGAATACGTTGCCCTTGTAATAAAATCTATGTCGGCTGGAAAAAATCTATTGTTTGGCCTGGAAAAGATAACCCCACATTGGAGAGGGGGTGATTTTATAGCCCAAATGTCACGGGCAGAAAGCCGCTGGATTTTTGAATTAAATACGCTCATGCCGCATGGATTAAATATGGACATGGAGATATTTGTTTTTTATTAAATAGCTACTGCGGATTTATAATTCTATATATGTACAAAGAGGAAATGTAAACCTTTTTTCCGGATAACTTTATGACAGTGCAGATATATGTACATACCGAACCATCAGGATCCGGAGCTTTATAAAAGCAGGAGGAGATTAGACACACCATCCCAGATGAAGGAAGTCGTATTACTTCCGAAATGCGTCGGTTTTTGTCCTCTTCTGCTACCTGTAGTGGCGTCACTAGCAGAGACCGCGAACTACCTGGATACCAGCGGGATACGGAACGGTAGGGACGCCACCGGCCGGGGCTGTCTCCCGTCCTCCCCTACAAACCATATTCCTGCATATCGCCAGTGACACTCTGGATGCCCCTTTTTGTACATCAACCTATCCGGAGAAAATTTTCCTAAAGGATCGCAGGCATTTTTATGAAAATGAATGCAGAGCATTGTGCTTAGGACAAGTATCTATATATACTACTGCGGCTATAAGTAGCAGTATACCGTACTGATTTACAAATATAAAACCAACTATCTATATAATTAACACAAAGATTTCCATTTGCATCTTTTTTCATTTAGTTCTATTCATTTATACCACAGTACAATGCACTTTATCGTATACAAGCTGACACTTACTGGATTAACAGATTATCAGGGAGATACAGGTATTTATCAGTTATTGAATATAGAACTACCATGCCTGAGTTCTACGCATCCCTTGAGCATTAGTCATGCATATATATATATATATATATATATATATATATATATATATAATATTTCTTTCAGCACATTGCACCTTACCGACTCTCAAGCAGACCCATTGATTGCTACAGACTATTACACTTCATTGCACTTTATTATTTATTACTTTTTATTGAATCTCACTCTTTTAGCGCTGATTCACCCTAAAATTTGTAACTCAATTTCTCTCGAGTAAGGAAATACCTCATATGTGTATGTCAAGTGCTCTGTGGGTGCACTAGAGGGCTCAGAAGGGAAGGAGCGACAATGGGATTTTGAAGAGAGTTTTTCTGAATTGGTTTTTGGGGTGCATGTCACATTTAGGAAGCCCCTGGTGCCAGAACAGCAAAAAAAACAAAAAAAAAACAACCCACATGGCATACTATTACCCACATGGCATACTTAAGGAACGTAACAAGGGTGCAGTGAGCCTTAACATCCCACAGGTGTTTGACGACTTTTCATTAAAGTTAGATGTGTAAATAAATGTTAATTTTTTTTCACTAAAATGCTGTTTTTTCCCCAAATTTAAAATTTTTTTAAAGAAATAATAGGAGAAAATGTCGCACATAATTTGTAACCCCATCTCTTCTGTTCTGAGTGTTAAAATACCCCATGTGTGGATGTCAAGTGCACTGCGGGCGCACTTCAATGCTCACATGAGGAGGAGTCACATTTGGCTTTTGGAAAGCAAATTTTGCTGAAATGGTTTTGGCAATGGCATGTCACATTTAGGAAGCCCCTATGGTAAAAAAAAATCTGTCAGACACCTGTGGGGCGTAAATGCTCACTGTACCCCTTATTACATTACTTGAGGGGTGTAGTTACCAAAATGGGGTCACATGTGGGGGGGGGGGGGGGGTCCATTGTTCTGGCACTATGGGAGCTTTGTAAACACATGTGGCCTTCAATTGTGGACAAATTTTCTCTCTAAATGCCCAATGGTGCCCAGAGCACTTTACATCCACATATGGGGTATGTTCTTGCTCAGAAGAATTGTGGTTACAAACAGCTGTCTCTGGGCATGCTGGCAGTTGTAGTTTTGCAACATCTGGAGGGCTAGAGTTTAGAGACCCCTGTATAGTGGTCTCCAAACTGTAGCTCTCTAGATATTGCTAGGCAACAACTCACCGGCTTCCGTAGTCAGCAGGATGGCTGCACGTCATCGCCGCTCAAGGGAGAGGATTGCCGCTGGCCGCCGGTAATGGACCGCCACCGCCAACCACACCACAGTTCCCCCTTTCTGCCCTGACTACCATGGGTGGGCAGAACGAGGGAACCAAACTTTAACCCCCCCGCCCCCGATCTGCTATTGGTCGGTCGCTTCTGACCTACCAATAACAGGGATAGGATGGGTGGCACCCCTGCCACCTCACTCCTCTCCCTTCAGGGTCCCTTATTTTTCGGGTCACCCTAGACCCGTACGACCTGCATCCTGAAAAGGTTAAATAGAAGTAATCTGCAAACCTGTCTAACTTTCTGGCACCAGTTCATTTAAAAAAAAAAAAAAAAAAAAAAGGTTTTCCACCAGAGTACCCCTTTAACCCCTTAAGGACACATGACGTACTGGAACGTCATTTGTCCGCTCCCAATCTATAACGCGGGGCCACGGCGTGGCCCCGCGTCATAGCGGGACGGGCCCGACCTCTAACAACGGCCGGGACCCGTGGCTAATAGCACGCGCGGCATTGATCGCAGTGCCGCGCGCTATTAACCCTTTAGACGCGGCGTTCAAAGTTGAACGCCGCGTCTAAAGTGAAAGTGTGCCGGTTAGCTCAGTGGGCTGTTCGGGATAGCCGTAGGTCCTCCTCGCTGTCCGATCGCCGAATGACTGCTCAGTGCCTGAGATCCAGGCATGAGCAGTCAAGCGGCAGAATCATCGATCACTGGTTTATGAGAAACCAGTGATCAATGTGAAAGATCAGTGTGTGCAGTGTTATAGGTCCCTATGGGACCTATAACACTGCAAAAAAAAAAAAAGTGAATAAAGATCATTTAACCCCTTCCCTATTAAAAGTTTGAATCACCCCCCTTTTCCCATAAAAAAAAACTGTGTAAATAAACATATATGGTATCGCCACGTGCGGAAATGTCCGAATTATAAAAATATATCGTTAATTAAACTGCACGGTCAATGGCGTGCGCGCAAAGAAATTCCAAAGTCCAAAATAGTGCATTTTTGGTCACTTTTTATATCATGAAAAAATTAATAAAAAGCGATCAATAAGTCCTATCAATGCAAAAATGGTACCGTTAAAAACTTCAGATCACGGCGCAAAAAAATGAGCACTCATACCGCCCCATACGTGGAAAAATAAAAGTTTTATAGGGGTCAGAAATTACAATTTTAAACGTATTAATTTTCCTGCATGAAGTTAATATTTTTCCCAGAAGTACGACAAAATCAAACCTATATAAGTAGGGGATCATTTTAACTGTATGGACCTACAGAATAAATATCAGGTGTCATTTTTACCGAAAAATGTACTACGTAGAAACGGAAGCCCCCAAAACTTACAAAACGGTGTTTTTTTTCAATTTTGTCTCACAATGATTTTTTTTTCCGTTTCACCGTAGATTTTTGGGCAAAATGACTGACGTCATTACAAAGTAGAATTGGTGGCGCAAAAAACAAGCAATCATATGGATTTTTAGGTGCTAAATTGAAAGAGTTATGATTTTTTAAAGGCAAGGAGCAAAAAACGAAAATGCAAAAAACCCCGGTCCTTAAGGGGTTAAGTAAGCAATAGGCCTAGTTTTTTTAGTAGGTGGAGGAAGAGAATTGTCTACCAGACACCTCCGATTGTCAGCAAAAATCTCTTGGTCTGGTTTACCTTTCTGTTTATTGAAAGTGGAAGTATTTAAAGGGAACCAATCATCAGATTTTACCCTATATAATGCTTGGCAAAGCGTTATATAGGGTAAAATTGTTGTCCTCACCATTCCCGGGGAAGGTCCTGCCCCCAGGGATGGTGAAGATATGAAGTTATAAACTAGTCACCGCCGCCGCCGTAAGTAGTCACCTGGGCGGGGAGCTCTTCTCATCTACTCCCGTTCTTTGGCCGGGAGCAACGCCCCCTCCACTTGATTGATGGGCCGCGTCATTGTTCCGCTCACTGAACAGACGGAGCAGAGCGATGACGCTGCCCGTCAATCAAGCGGAGGGGGCGTCGCTGCCGGCCGAAGAATGGGAGTAGGTGAGAAGAGCTCCCCGCCCTGGTGACTA
This sequence comes from Hyla sarda, assembly GCF_029499605.1. Taxonomy (NCBI): domain Eukaryota; kingdom Metazoa; phylum Chordata; class Amphibia; order Anura; family Hylidae; genus Hyla; species Hyla sarda. The sequence continues at coordinate 191,691,183 of NC_079195.1, read as the reverse complement.
CTTACGGCGGCGGCGGTGACTAGTTTATAACTTCATATCTTCACCATCCCTGGGGGCAGGAGCGTCCCCCGGGAATGGTGAAAATAAAGATTTTACCCTATATAACGCTTTGCCAAGGTATTCCCTTTAAGAACCACAACTTAGCTAGAAAGTGGAATCCATGTAAAGTTATAGGGTCTATTCAAATTTTGAGATGCATCATGCAAATAGTCACCAACCCTCTGCTAAGGGTTCCCAAGCATGGGTTTCCACAACCAAGTAGCTGCATACAGGCCTTTTAAATCAATAAGCGTTATGCAGACAGGACTCAACAATAACCAGTGCAGCCAAACCACAAACTGCAGGTACATTCATTTAATAATGTTTTGTTTTAATCCTCAGTTATGCATTGTATAATGTAGTTATTCTTTGAGCATCATTACACACAGGAGTAGGAAGATATTGATGAAACAATTCAAAACAAGGTAAGAAAACAATAAAAGCAAAAAAAAAAAATAATAATTAAGAATTTCATAATGATGTTGATTTTTCTCTTATCATCATGTTATTATGCTGGGTTCACATGTATTAGTGGCACCAGCTCAGTTGTTTTATCAGAAACTGACCACAACTGTGCATCAGTTGATATCGGCCTTTTGTGCTTAAAAAAGAAATCAGATTAACATCAGTATTTTAAAATGACTATCACATTTCCCAAGCATTTTTTCTTGTATATTTTTCATTTTTCATTTGTTAAATGTCGCAGCACACCATGCTTATGAGTACCACAAAACCAAACTGCCTCCTCCACACGCTTCTCATCCCATGCTGCTGCAGCACAGGACTGCATCGTACAGTATGCATTGCCTGCTGCAGGCAGTCTCTGGCTTCACAGTACACAGCTCAATTTTTCTTGTCCAATTTGTTTTAAAATAATTTTTCTTTCTTTAGCAAATTGTGCCAAAATTCTGATGCACACACTTAAGTATCACCTAACCCTTGTAATCCAAGTGTGCACATTTGGTTGAAAAATAAAAATGAGATTAAGAGTCCAGCTAGTTGCGGGGATTTATGTTTGTGGTATATGTAAGCTATATAGAATTACATTAATTGCAATACGCTACATTAGATACATACGGTATATTTTTAAGCATTGATTATACATTAATGCTCCCAGCTCCTCAGTCTTGTGTGGTAGCAATGAGGGCAGATGTTGTTACCCTAGGGGTAGATGGCATTAACCTCTTGTATTTGTGACGCCAGGGCGTGGTTTAGCCTAAAACCACCAGAAGGTATTCCACTGGATCCTGGGCTAGGCATGGGGGAGATAAAGACTCCGACACCAAGTTACGGACAACAGTAGCTTTACTGAGGGTAGGCAATACAGTTCAGTCAGGGCCCAAAGGAAGTGACCAGTGATGCAGAGACCTTAAGGGCTTGCTGGGACCTGTAGTAGGACTGGACAATTGAATGCAGACCACAATGACAAGACAGATGACAGACACTGACTTGACTTGACTCATAAAGCTGTGACTTTAGCTTACTTGACTTGGTGGTGGCTGCAGGACTTGACTTTGAGGTCTCCAACACTCTGGACACACACACTAGGCGACTGCACTGGACCTCACTCAGCAGGAAGCAAGCGCTCTGAGCTCCAAGAGAGAAGCTCCACCCAGGGCTTATATGGAGGAAACTAGCAGGGAGCCCATAGGTCACTCTTGGGATCGCCTGGTCACTGATACCTCCTGGGTAACAATCACATGACATAACTCTTAAAGCGCAACTGTCAAGAGGTTTGGGGCATATAACCTAACCACAGTGTGTGCATGGTGTGTAAAATATGCCTGCAGCCTTGCTTTTATACCTCTTTTTATTACGGCTTTTATTAGCTCAAAAACCCTTTTATATGCAGCCACTGACAGTAGGATAGGCGTGGCCAGGGGCTGCTATACCCCACATCCGCCACGCCTATCCCCTGTACACCAGCACTCGGACCGCTGTGTGATGGACACACAGGTCCCAGCGCATGCGCCCCTTATCTTTCATATGTAAGCGCTGACCGACATTTCTTTACAGAGTGAGCGCTCTGTCTGACACCTCAATGCGCCCGGGCAATATTGGAGGCAGAGAGTGAGCGCTCTCTGTCTCTAATGAATACAGAAGAGTCCAGCGCATCTCCCGACCAGGGAGAGGTAAAAAGAGAAGGCGCACAGAGGCGTCAGACAGTTGAAGTCAGCGCTCTGTAAAGAAATGTCGGCGCTTACATATGAAACATAAGGGGCGCATGCGCTGGGATCTGTGTGTCAATCACACAGCGGTCCCAGCGCCGGTGTACAGAGGATAGGTGTGGTGGGCGTTGTGGCCGCTGGGCATAGCGAACCCTCGGCCACTCCTATCTGACTGTCAGTGGTTGCATATAAAAGTGTTTGAGCTAATAAAAGCCGTAATAAGAGGGATAAACACCATACACACACACTTTGGTTAGGTTATATGTCCCAATCCTCATGACAGTTGCGCTTTAAATATACAACACATGTTATAATACAATACACTGCAGAACATATGTACAGGGGGAAACAGGTGCAAGGGGCCTTGGGGACACTGAAGGAGTCTGCCTGACAGGGCAGCAAGGGTATGGGGCAACATCTCCCGTACTGGGCCAAGACACTTGCAAAACACGTTTAACTATGCTCAGAGAAGTATTACAAGGTGTATTATCAAAAAGAAAACATTGTTGTTCATACTTAAATACTTTAATCTTGCTTGTTATTTTTCTTTGAGAACTGATCCACCCTATAGTTTGTATTTCTAAGAGAAATCCCATAATTAAGGCTGTGAAGAGGAGGGGAAGCCAGGAGCACAGAACAATGTGTATGTAACGTAACTGGTTTCCTGGCTGTTCTTGGTAGCAGTGAAGAAATGTCAGCCCCCCCCCCCCCCCCCTTCCTTAAAGTGTAACTTTAGCATTGTTTAGACTTGACTTTTTTTTTTTTAATGAATCACTAATAAATCAATTCAAAGAATATGCCAGTGACAAAAATAAGCATTCACAAAGAACAAAATCTTCAAGTAGCCTACAATGTTGAGGATAAACAGTGTTGCATTTTCAATAAACAAACATAATGGTTGCCAATCCGAACACCCAACAAATGCCTCCCTCCGCCCCCTCCCCTTATGTCTAACCCCGGCATCTACAAAACCAATCAGAAATAAGAAGGTCTCCCCCCTTCAAGATAGAGAAATAGAACTGCTTTTAAGCAACTCCATCGTGTACCAGTTGGTGCATTGGAATCAATTATAAAGTCCTGAGAGAGGGAGTTGATGATATGTAAAATGGAAGAAAGGAACAAAAAAAAAAAGTGCAGACATTCATTTATCAAAAGTAAAAACAGGTAAATGGATAGGTAGTGGTAACTCACCTTTCGGTGTTGTACTGCAAGTACAACACCATACAAAGCCTTGAACCACATGAAGTCACTGGTCATGCGAGCGCTCAGTCGGCACATGCACTCACGTGACCAGCAACTCCATGTCACTAGGATATGGAGTCACAGACAATGAATATGCAAATTCAAACAACGGGGCCCGCATCCAGCAAGTAATTGACAGAATATGGACGCTGATCTTTGGTAGGACATATCTCCAGACCTGAGGTATGTATTTTAGTCAGTGACTCCTCATCAGACTCCTGTTCACCCATACTATAACCCAGGGTTTAATGTGCAAGAACAGGCTGACTGTTTTCCTTAAAGAGGTACTCCAAAGGATAGGGGATAAGATGTCTGATCGCGGGGGTCCAGTTGCTGGGGACCCCCACAATCTGTCACTGCGCACCCACCTTTGTGAGCTCTGCAGTGCTGGAGGCTCCCACCCTCTCCCATAGACTTGCACTGAGGGGGCGGGCGTGACATCACACGGGGGCGGAGTTGTGACGTTACGCTACACATTTGGAGCCTCCAGCGCTGCGGAGAGCTCACAAAGGTGAGTGCGCAATGACAGATTGCGGGGGTCCCCAGCGATCAGACATCTTATCCCCTATCCTTTGGATAGGGGATAAGATGTATTAGGGCCGGAGTATCCCTTTAATATAAAACACTACACCATAGCCAGGAAAAAGGATGTGAACAGATGAAGGCAGAAAGCCTGTAAGGTACCAGACCCCTTCGAAACAAACCCAGTTAGAGTCATCATCCAGATACGACTCTTCATAAACACACATACGCCTGTACCTCTCCTGAATACTATCAGCACTTACATTTTAGCCAAGAAATTCTGCTACCTCGCCTATTGCAGGGAGCTTTGAAAATACCACCTGCACTTATTTGGACACTGAGCAACAGCGCACTTGAGTCCTTTGTAGACACATCCAGAAAACATCTTTGTACGAACTCAGACTGCAATTTGACATACTTGACCACCAACTGTAACATTATTTTCATGCTTTCGGTTATGTACATAGTATAAGACAACATATAACAAACAAGGACTGGGACGACCCTTTTTTTCTGACTGATGACCAAGCTCTGTTTGGGATAAATAACTATAAGTACTATCATTGGATGACTTGCAGGTCATAATTTTTGACCTGTGCAGCTTTACGGGCATTTTTTCCCCCCAGTCCAAACAAAGGCAAAAATACATTGTGTGAACATGCCCATATGCTGTGATGCTTGAAGGGGTTGTCCCAATGAGGATAATGGGGTGGGGGAGTTGGGTGTCTAACTTCTGCCCCCCCCCTCCCAAGGATCTCAAGAAAAACGACCCAAATCTCCTGTCAGAAGGGAGCTGCAAAATGTGCATTGCGTCACTGCTCTGTTTACTCTCCATGAGGGACATTTATCAGTGTTTGCTTATGTATTCTTTTGTTTTTTAGTAATTTTTTCCTTACTTTTTTTTTTGCTTATGTGTGACTTATTTATCAACTGGTTTCAGCCTTTTGATGATTTTCTTTCACGCAAGCAATTTTCCCTTTTTTACTTTGGTAGTAGCTTTTTCTGCTCCATGTTTGAGCTGGAGTAAATTTAGTAAATTTTTAACCTTGTTGCGACTTTTTTTTGCGGAGTTGCGACTGTCGCAGTTGATAAATACCCGACTAAAGCAAATCCATTTTGAAAAATGTACTACGTAAGCAAGTTTGAATTTTCTTGCTTTTCTTGTTCTTCATGCAAATTGTCGCACGAAAACACACGTAATCGCAGTTGCGACAATTTTGCGACAATTATAGTAAAGAAAACCTGACTAAACCCGTTGATAAATGTCCATCCATGTGAGCCGCAGAAATAGTTGAATGCTATACTTGGCAGCTCCCATAAAGAGGAACTATGTGCATGCTACAGGATAGGAGATAATGTTACAGGTTTGGACAACCTCTTTAGGTTTGTTTTTGACAGGTGTAATTCTACATATTCTATTATCTAAAGTTTCTTTGACTTTTATACATAATACCAGTAAACTCATCAATTTACACGTCTTATGCAGGATTAATAATTAATTGTAATGGTGCAGAGTAGCCTGTCCTGCAGAGAACAGATTTGGAAAATTTGGCACCTGAATAGCTTTTGGCTCGTTACCTCCTTTTCATCATGTACCAAAGAAAGAAAGGTGAACAATTCTCCAACAGAGCAGGGTAAAGTTCTCACATCCTCTCACAGTGTCAACATTAGTTTAGCCTGCTGACTTCACGTGTGTCTGATATCCAGCTGACAAGCTGCTGCTGTTTTTGGTAGAATTATGCTGAAGTGTTCAGTTTTAATAAGTAGAAACTCTTAAAGGGGTTATCCACCATAAGGTGATTTTAGTATGTACCTGGCAGGCAGTAATGGACATGCTTAGGAAGGATCTGCGCTTGTCTTGGGGCTAAATAGCTATGTTGTGAGATTACCATAACGCTGTGGCTAGCTTTTTGTGAACTGGTATTTCCTGTTTGACTTTTCTTTTTTTGACTACAAATCCCACAATTCCATTTTCCTCCCTCCCACATATCAGCCACCCCACCCATTGAAACATAAATGAGCTGCATTCATTCAAAAGACCTGTGGTTTTCAATCAGGGTGCCTACAGCTGTTGCATTATTTGCAGATTGATCCCTCCCCCACCAAGCGATTGCTCCACCCATTGAAGCAGACAGGCTCCCTGTCATCAGCTGACTAATGGAGTCAGGTCTCGGCTGCATTGCAAGCTGGGAAAAATCTGAGACAACAGTCATTTCTCATTCAGCTCCATTGGGGGACACAGGAACCGTGGGTAGATCTTGCTGCCACTAGGAGGCTGACACTAGGCATACAAAAAAAGAAGTCTGCCCCTCCCAGCAGGGTATACCCCGCCTCCTGCCTTAGAGACACTCAGTTTTAGCTTAGTGTCATAGGAGGCAACACGGATCTGGATTGCTCCAGGTCTGGTCTTTGATTATTTTTTAGTGTTAGTGTTTAGACTTTTTCTTCTTTTTTATTTTTTCTAGGTAGGGGCGACAGGAGCATGGCGCTACCTGTTTCCCCACATATGACTGTTAAGGTCCGTTAACCCTTCCTCGCCACCGGCCAGCACCAGGTTGTACCTTGGGTCCGGGTCACCTATTGCCTCTGCTCGCCCCGCTTAACCCCTTAAGGGCTCAGGGTTTTTCAGTTTTTGCACTTTCGTTTTTTCCTCCTTACCATTTAAAAATCATAACCCTTTAAATTTTCCACCTAAAAATCCATATTATGGCTTATTAATTGCGTCACCAATTCTACTTTGCAGTGACATTAGTCATTTTACCCCAAAATTCACAGTGAAACAGAAAAAAATTATTGTGCGACAAAATCGAAGAAAAAACGCAATTTTGTAACTTTTGGGGGCTTCTTTTTCTACGCAGTGCATACTTTGGTAAAAATGACACCTTAACATTATTCTGTAGGTCCATACGGTTAAAATGATACCCTACTTATATAGGTTTGATTTTGTCATACTTCTGGAAAAAATAATAACTACATGCAGGAAAATGTATACGTTTAAAAATGTCATCATCTGACCCCGATAACTTTTTTATTTTTCCACGTACAGGGTGGTATGAGGACACATTTTTTGCGCCGTGATCTGAAGTTTTATTGGTATGATTTTTATTTTGATCGGACGTTTTGATCGCTTTTTATAAATTTTTTAATGGTATAAAAAGTGACCAAAAATAAGCTTTTTTGGACTTTGGAATTTTTTGGCCCGTACGCCATTGACCGTGCTGTTTAATTAATTATATATTTTTATAGTTCAGACATTTACGCATGCGGCGATACCACATGTTTATTTTTTTTTTTTATTTACACTGTTTTATTTTTTTTATGGGAAAAGGGGGGTGATTCAAACTTTTATTAGGGAAGGGGTTAAATGACCTTTATTAACACTTTTTTTTTGCAGTGTTATTTTTTTTGCACTGCACACACTGATCTCTCATGCTGATCACTGGCGTGTATTCACACGCCTGTGATCAGTGTTATCGGCGCTTGACTGCTCCTGCTTGGATCTCAGGCACGGAGGAGTCATTCGTCGATTTCACCGCGGCAGTCCCGAACAGCCCGACTGACTAGCCGGGATAGTTTCACTTTCACTTTAGAAGCTGCGGTCAAAGCTTTGACCACCGGTTCTAAAGGGTTAATACCGCACATTGCCGCGATCGGCGATGTGTGGTATTAGCCGCGGGTCCTGGCCGTTGATGAGCGCTGGGACCGACGCGATGTGATGCGGGGTCACAGCGCGACCCCGCTTCATATCACAGGAGCCGGCGCAGGACTTAAATATACGTCCTGCATCATTAAGGGGTTAAAGAAACCTGGCATGCAGCAGGCTTAGTCTGGCGAAGACTGCTGGGGACAGACCTTCAGGAGGTAAGTATACCTCCATGTTCAGGTAAGTTTCCCTACACCCCTTACCCCTATCTCTAGGGCTTACCCAAGGGGGGACAAGTCTTTATTGGGGAGGGGAACCCATATGAGTGGGGTAGGACAGTGAGGGGACTCTTTCTTGGACAGTGTGTTCTTTGTACTTTACTGTGGGCTGCAGCTCCTCACACATAGTGAGTCAGCTGCAGCCACCCCCCCCCCCCCGGACGGCATTGCGGTGTCCAGTTACTATCCGGCAGCCGTTCCCGCAGTGGAGGCGGCTGCCGGCTCTTCTGTGTCAGGGCGGCGTGTTCGACCGGGACCAGGCCGCTAATTTAGCTCGCGGCTTCGGCCTGGTCCCGGAGTTAGCTCTGCCCCGCGGGCGGTATGCACTGTTTTCAGCAGCCGTCCTTGCTGGGAGACTGCTGCGGGCTTCTTCCCGGGGCGCATGGTGTTCCGGGACCAGACCGCTGCTTGTCAGCAACTGGCCTGGTCCTGGCCGCGTGTGACTCCTCCCCGCGGGCGGTCATCTGCTTTCTCCGGCAGCCGTTCCCACAAGGGGAGACATCTGCCGACTCCACTGTAGTCTGTTCGGCCGGGAACCAGGCCGATACTTTAGGCCGCGGCTTCGGCCTGGTCCCGGCCGAGTGTTGCTCCGCCCATTCCACGCTCTGTGAGCGCCAAATCTTGGCGCCGGAACAGGGAGGGCTGATTCAGCCTATCAGGTCCAGGCTGTCTCAGCCTCTCCCGTGCTAGCGCACGCTCAGTAGCTCCTCCCTCAGGTCACGTGACAGGAGCCTCCTCTTCTCACTCCTGTTCCAGCGCTGGTCTTCTCACACACTGCTCCTGTGGGTCTCCTATATCTATTCCAGCCGGCCGTCCTGTATCCGAAGGTGTGGGGACATCAGCCAGGAACCTGGGTGAGCGAATTCCAGTTCTTCTGTCACTAACTGGCTGTGCTTGGCAATGTCTACCCCCAGCATTAACCCTTCCCTCAGACAGGCGGCCCCTGCTTTAGTCACGTACTATGCTTGCACAGTGTGTAGGGTTACATTTTCGGGGGGGGGGGGGGGGGGGGTTAGGTTGTACTGACTTGTTCTGCCTGCTCTTCCTCACGCTCGTGGGGGTTTTCGTAAGACAACCTCCTTTCGCCCCTTGGGTCAGGGGTGCCAGGAAAAATAGAGCCCCTCGCAGGGTAGGCAGGGTCCGTCCTCCAAACTTCGCTCCTCCTGGAAGCAGGATAATCGCTCCAACCGCTTTCCCGCTAAATCAGGAACCCGTAAACCTACCTCGACCTGACGGGGCGCCCCCACCTGGGACTTAGTCTCGGGTGGGCGGTCGCTTACTTCTTTTTCGGGACGTCTGGTTGGCACAAGTCCAGGACTCTTTGGTTCGGGACGTCATCTCCGACGGTTACCGAATTGAGTTTGCTTCTTTTCCCCGGGATCGTTTTTTTTCGATCCCGGCCTCCTCGTTCACCTTCTCTGGCCGCAGGTTTTCATTCTGCCATTTGCACTCTGCTGCAGCAGGGTGTTATCGTGCCCGTTCTGCCTCAAGACCGTTTCAGGGGTTTCTATTCAAACCTCTTCGTGGTGCCCAAAAAGGAGGATTCAGTCCCTCTTCGCCTTCGCCACTTCCGTTTGGAGTCACTATGGTCGATCGTGGCATCCATGGATCAGGGCGAATTCCTGTCTTCAGTGGACATTCGGGATGCGTATCTTCTCATCCCGATTTTTCCTCCTCATCAACGTTTTCTGCGCTTTGCCGTTCCGCAGGGTCACTTTCAATTTGTGGCTCTGCCCTTCGGCCTGGCCACAGCCCCCCGGGTTTTTACCAAGGTTCTGGTGGCTATCATGGCCATTCTCAGGTCCCGGGGGGTGTCTGTCCTTCCTTACCTGAACGACCTACTTATCAGGGCCCTGCCCCGGGTCCAGAACGAGGAGAGTCTCCAAATCACCCTGCTGACCCTAACCAGCTTCGGGGGGCTAATCAACGAGGAGAAATCCAACCTTTCTCCCTCCCGGTCTCTGGTCTTTCTGGGACTCCGGTTCGATACCGAGAGTGCCCGCATCTTCCTTCCTCCGGACAAGCGGAGTGCTCTGCTGTCAGGCATTCGTCTCTTGAGACGCCCGCATCCGGTGTCCATTCGTGCATGCATGGCAGTGCTGGGCAGAATGGTGGCGACCATAACGGCGGTTCTGTTTGCACAGTTCCGTTGCCGTCCGCTTCAGTGGGCTATCCTGTCTCTGTGGGACGGATCCCCCTGTCCTTGAATCATCGGATCTGTCTGCCCAACTTGGCTCGCCAGTCTCTTCTTTGGTGGCTCCAATCTCCCCCCTCCTTCAGAGCGGCCGCTCGTTTCTACCGTTGAACTGGCTGGTTCTTACGACAGATGCGAGCCTCCTCGGTTGGGGGGGTGTTCTCCTGGACCAGACGGTCCAGGGCCGGTGGTCCCCTCCGGGAAGCCAGGCTTCCTATCAATGTTTTGGCGATCCGGGCGATATTCCTTTGTCTCCGACACTGGGAGTCTCTTCTTCGGGGTCGCCAAGTTCGAATTCAGTCGGACAACGCCACAGCCGTGGCGTATCTCAACCGCCAAGGGGGCACTCGCAGCAGTGCCGCCATGACCGGGGTGTCTAAGATCTTGACTTAGGTGGAACGCATGGTTCCCTCAATTTCAGCGATTCACATTCCGGGGGTGGAGAATTGGGAGGCGGACTTTCTAAGTCGCTCCTCTCCCGATCCCGGGGAGTGGTCCCTTCACCCGTAAGTGTTCGAGTCCATCTGCCGCCGCTAGGGGATTCCGGACGTGGACCTCTTTGCGTCCCACTTAAACCGGCAGGTTCCAAGCTTCGTGGCAAAGTCCAGAGATCCTCTGGCACTGGCCACGGATGCCCTCGTCATTTCCTGGTCTCGGTTCACTCTCCCGTACCTTTTTCCGACACTTCCCCTCCTTCCCCGAGTGCTCAGGAAACTCAAGGCGGAAGGCATACCGGCCATCCTGGTGGCTCCAGATTGGCCCCGCCGATCTTGGTACGCCGACGTGGTTCGACTCGTGGCGGACATTCCCTTCCGACTGCCAGATCGCCTCGATCTTCTGTCTCAGGATCCTCTTTGCCACCCCAATTCACAGCCACTGCGTGGCGGTTGAAACAGCGGTATGGAAGGCTCGCGGTTTCTCATCTAGGGCGATTCACACTATGCTCAAGGCGCGTAAGCCATCCTCGGCTAGGATCTACCATAGGACTCGGCGGACTTATTTTTGATGGTGTGAGGCCCGCTCTCTTTCCACGGTTCATTTTTCTCTACCGAACCGTCTGGCGTTTCTGCAGTCGGGTCTTGAGACACGCCTGGCCCTTAGTTCCCTCAAGGGTCAAGTGTCGGCGCTGTCTGTTCTTTTTCAGCGGCCTCTTGCTTCTGACTCCTCAGTTCACACCTTCCTCCAAGGAGTGGCTCACGAGATTCCTCCCGTCAGGTCTCCTACTCCCCCTTGGGACTTGAATTTGGTTCTTAGTGCCTTGCAATCCATTCCGTTCGAGCCTATCCGCAATATTTCTCAGTTTCCTTTCCTGGAAGGTCGCCTTTTTGGTAGCTGTGACCTCGATCCGTTGGGTGTTGGAATTGGCAGCTCTTTCTTGTCAACCTCCCTTCCTCATTCTTCATCAAGACAAGGTAGTACTTCGTCCGGTTCCTTCTTTTCAACCGTAGGTGGTTTCGTCCTTTCATCTGAACGAGGATATCGTTCTCCCTTCCTTCTGCCCTGCTCAGTCTCATCCTAAGGAGCGTTCTCTCCACAATCTGGCTGTGGTACGAGCCTTACGAGTTTACCTCAAAGCCACCTCTTCTATCCGATGGTCAGAGTCGCTGTTTGTCCTTCCGGAGGGCCGACGCAAGGGTTTGCCAGCTTCTAAGACCACCATCTCCAGATGGATCCGGTCCGCCATTGCTGAAGCATACCGTTCCAAGGGGAAGGATCCTCCCTTCCGGGTTACGGCTCACTCCACTCGCTTTGTGGGGGCCTCTTGGGCTTCAGCTTCGGCCCTACAGGTGTGTAAGGCGGCTACATGGTCTTCGGTGCACACGTTCACCAAGTTTTACCAAGTGCACACTTCTGCATCTGCCGACGCCTCTTTAGGACGTAAGGTTTTGCAGGCAGCGGTGGCTCTGCCGTCCGCTTGATTCTGGGTTACATGGTTTTCCCACCCCCGGGGACTGCTTTGGTATGTCCCACGGTTCCTGTGTCCCCCAATGGAGCTGAATGAGAAAAGGAGATTTTTTACACTTACCGTAAAATCTTTTTCTCAGAAGCTCCATTGGGGGACACAGCTCCCACCCTGTGTTGTTAGTTGTGATCTGAGTTTTGGTCGCCTGTCAGTCTGTTGGTTTGTGGTTTTGACTGGGCGCCCTCTGGACTCTGTATTTTTCGGTTCCTCCTATTGCTTTGGGACTAAAACTGAGTATCTCTAAGGCAGGAAGCGGAGTATACCCTGCTGGGAGGGGCAGACTTCTTTTTTTGTATGCCTGGTGTCAGCCTCCTAGTGGCAGCAAGATATACTCACGGTTCCTGTGTCCCCAAATGGAGCTTCTGAGAAAGATTTTACGGTAAGTGTAAAAAATCTCCTTTTTGTATGCTGTTAGAAATAAATATTGGAGTGAAAATCACCGAAGAATTTTGAGAAAACCATCACACACAGGTACATACACTATATTATAACTACACTAACTACAGCCCCTGTAGCATAGTAAAAAAAAAAATCCTGTAATACCCCTTTAATTTCTTTATGACATAACATATGTCAAGACTAAATTATTTATCAATTCAAACCTGCTTTTTTAGATAACGCTAAGGAACCACAGGAGAGATTTTTTTTTAAACCCATGCAGAGGAAAATCTGACCAGTCGCCCATAGCAACCAACCAGATTACTTCTTTAATTTTTGAAAAGGCCTCTGAAAAATAAAACAAGCAATCTGATTGGTTGCTATGGGCAGCTGGGGCAGCTTTCCCTCTGCACAGATTTTAATAAATGTAATAAATAAACTTGTGTCCAAGTTTTTATTCTCTGGTGCAAAGTGTCAAATAGGCATTTCCAGGCCCCTGGCAGCTCTCATTCCCCATCCCATCCTGGCTTGACTGACAGTCAGCTGGAAGCCAAGCACAGTTTTCAAATTGCACACTTGTGCACAATTTGGAGGCGGAGCCCTGACTGTCAATCAACAGGGATGGGGAGCAAGGAGGCATTCCAGCCCTGAGCACTTCAGGCGATTTGGGAATGCCTCTTTGTACTAGACAACAAAGCATTTTCTATGTTCTGGAAGCAGAGAGATGTGAAAGAAACCATGTGTCTTCTTGTCATAATAGCTATCTTACAGTGTCAGCAGTTTGGAACGTGAAATGCAAATACCCCTTTAGGGTACACATTTACACGTACAGTATCTTCTGCAGATTTGAAGAAGCAGATAAGATGCTATGTTCAGTCTATTTATTTACACTGAAATCAGCAGCAGCTCCTGTACGTATGAATTAACATAAAGGTCAGTTCACGCGTCCTTATTTTTGACTGTCAATGGGCAGCAAAATCCGCTGCACCAAAAATAAAGACGTGTGAACTGACCTTTAGGGTATATTCACAGATACAGGATCTGCTGCAGATTTCAATGCAAACTAAATGATTGAACATGGCATAAAATTTTCAGAAGATCCAGTGTGTGAATACACCCTAAAGGGAATCAAACAGCATCATCACCCACACTATCACAAATACACAGGTTAAGAGTGCAGGTGATGCAGATTTAAACACAGTTTACCTTATATAAATCTGTGCAGCCGTTTTGACAGAAGAAATCCAGTGGTTTTGCGACTGGACCTAAAACCGTGGCATACCACGGTTTTAGGTCCGATCAGAAAACCGGATATGGGGCAAAAATAAGCCGACCGGAGTCACCGTTTGACAATCTACTGATACCCTGTAGATTTTAAGAAATCTTTTTTTTTCTGGGCTCCACACCAAAATTCACCTGACTCTGCCACTGTGGACTTCCCTTTGGATTTTCCTTTGTAAATTCCGATGGAAAAGCCACAGGATTTCCGTTCTGTGTAACCATAACCTAACTGGCAATAAAAGAATAAAAAAAGCCACAATTCCCAGTGGAGCCTATAAATCTTCACGAGCCTTCATCATCACTCTCGTCACAGAGAAACATTACCCCTTTTGTCATATATCTTAATTAAGAATGTACCGACCAGGGTCTTTTATTCTACGGATCATGGTACCCCCCCCCAGTGATCAGACTTCAGTAAGAAAGCATCACAGCATTACAAGCAAAACATTATACCACAGGAGGTCAAAGAATAAACTGGTAGTAGCCAGGTAATAATCACTGGCCCTGAATGAATGGAGCAAACTATGTAGGAAAGTAGCCTTTACACACCAGATACATTGCATGTTTGTATAGTGTTTGATCATTTCAAACCTAATTGCTATATATACCTGATAAATGAGCATCTTCACTGTAACATAACAGTAAGGTCTGATGTTTACCTAAATACTTGGGGATACTTTGGCCATATGTTTTAGGGATTATCCAGGATTAGAAATACAGCACCACACCTGTCCTCAGGTTGTGTGTGGTATTGTAGTCCATTGATGTGAATGGAGTAATGGAGCCAAGTTGTAATACAAATTAGCTGTTTTTCTATTTCTTGATAACACCCTTAAAGGGTCATTTACAGCACCCATATTAAACTGCTGGTACTATCTAATAGTTCGGGTGACTGATTATGGTGCATTTAGTCTGCGGTTTTTAGTCCGGGCAAAAAATGGGTTACAGTTGGAAAAGTGAACTGACTGAAGTCGCTAGCCGACTCTGGTTGGCTCATTGATATAAATGGCATACGGCATCCTGATGGATCTGGCTGCAGGAGTGGAACAAGATGCACCCTTACAAGGGTCTTTTCCTTTTTCCTGTACATTGTGCTTTTCCAGATAAAGAGGCTGTAAGCACCTGCCAGGCTGGTCCCAGGTGAACGCCCCCTTAATAAATATTCATATTTTTCCCTATGAGTATTTGTTGTACTGAGCAAATCCCAAATTTCTCTTGGAAAAGTACATTGTGACATTAAAGGGATACTCCGCTGACCCAGCGTTTGGAACATTTTGTAGCAGATGGTGAGGTTGTGATGTCACAGCCACGCCCCCTTGTGACATCATGCTACGCCCCCTCAATGCAAGTCTATGGGAGGAGGCGTGATGACTGCCACGCCTCCTCCTATAGACTTTAATTGAGGGGGTGGCAGTAATTTTAAGACCCCGTCGCCCACACCCAGCATTCTAAATGCTGGGTACTGCACAGAGATCGCAGGGGTCCACGATCAGGCATCCTTTGGATAGGGGATAAGATGTCTAGGGGCGGAGTACCCCTTTAAGAGATTTGCTTTCTACACACCTAGTTGGCATCCAAAGTCTATGCTTAGCTGGGTTTTTGTATCAGACAAGAACACTTACTAGAACTAAAATCATAAAACGTAATTTCCTTAGTAATTAAATCTGCAATAGACTGGGTGTAAGCTCCTGGAATATATGAAGCAAATCCATGTAACTCCAGTATTATTAGCAATGACTCTTAGAAGACAAAACAGAACCACACCCAAGTCACAAATAAAGTCAGATGTATAAATCAATATTTATTTACAGCTTTACTTTGTTACTGTACATTTTCCTGCAGGTTATTCACAAGGCTATACAAAGCAAGGGACTTTACAATGCAGCATTTTGGGTGACAGGTACAAGTGGCCCCTGAGCTGTAACCAGCACTGGAGGAACAGGGAGCGGATGCAAGAGTACGTCACTCCGCTGCTACAAAGACTAGGACAGATTAACAACTATGCAGCCGGTGTCCCTCCAGATGTTGAGGCGGACTTCCTAGCATCTGGTTTCTATAGCAGTTGGGAAAGTCATGACATGCTGATCTCTGACACTGACTCTGTGCATACTGTTCAATGCACTATGGTGATATTCAACTTTTTAAGTATTAAGTTTTCCTATTGAAAACAAGCAATAAAGCTGTGCTGACACTGCAAAAGATTTACTGGAATCTTTTGTAGTTACCTACAACTTGTTACATGGAAGAGCTTAATACGGTCAAACAAATTAGCCAAGTTCTATGGCTGTGATTCAAAGCATTTCACGTGGAGCCATTGAAAACATACGTCTCCCATGGAGCAGTTCACCTGATTGTTTTTCTTGACATCAGTCTGAAGTACTGTATGTAAGGTCCTGCCGGGGACCACTTCATAAAAGTGTTCCTGGACAGCAATGTTTTCATAAGAGCAGCAGTAATATCTGATGGTCATTGTGACTTCTACCAGACTGAATATGTCATGAAGAGCTGCTTGAACACACAGTGTTTGTTAGCTCAGTGAATGTTGGAGGATGAAATTGAACTTGAGAAGAATATAAAATGTTCCTCCGGATATACATCATGCAAAGTGATTGCTACGAGTTACTGAAAATTCTGTAACTACAGATCAATAGTCATCACTGCAAGGAAAGCAATGAATTGGCTGACTCTTAAAAACACATGGAATTAATGCTAAATATCTGACATTATGTTGATCCTGGAGGATACGCCCTTTTTATAATGATAGTTTTCTTACACAATTATCCTAAGATTAATCTGTGTATCTGAGGAAACTTATTTTTCATGCCAACGTTCTAGGGAGACTGCTATCACCTATACATTGTATTGTACACCCAACAATTCAAGTATTGCAAGGTAGGTAGGTAAGGGCACTTGATGAGGCAGCGTTACACACCCATGTCAGGTTACACCGTATCAGTATCACACCCTTATGTACTGATGAAGAACATCTGACATTTCCACTACCACAAAGCTTCATCGTGCAAGCCACCCAGCTAGATGCAGCTTGCTGATGGCTATTACAGTCTGCTTGCGCTGTAAATGGCCTTAAGACCAACAGGGAAAGTGTCACAGCAAGAGACTAAATGAGTCTCTTCTATTTCCGATCCTTGAAAATTAATAAATAATTTAAAATCAAGTCCAAAACAAAATGTAAAAGGTTCTTTGTAGCATAAAGTCCAGAACTTTCTAGTTACAGGAGGAGGTTGAGTTGCAATCCAAATCCTCCTTTTTCACTTTCTCTGACCAGAGAATAAGGTTTACACTTCAGGATTTGGCTCATTGTTTCAGGAACAGCCCAGACAAGAGACTACTTCCCCTCATGTAAGGAGAGATGGTGCATCCACAGTTACTGCAGGCTACAGGACCTGGCAAGTGATTATTCACACGTGATAGGTCTGGTTCTTCTTGTTCTGGATGCTCTGAAGGACCTGTATAGTGTCACGTATTAAGGCCTCGAATATTCCATCAGCCAACTGCATTTTTACAAACAGCTCATCCTCGTCATAGTTCACCCACTGCGCCTCTTCCTCGTGCAACTCTTGGACCTGTTAAAATAAACAAAAAAGTCTCAGCAGCAAGAAAGTACATAATGTATAACTATAGCTCAAAATTTGTGGTAACTATATACGTCATAAGGGTATTTTTTGTACATGTCTTGCTACACCTAGAAGAGCGGCGCCTTCACTCACCTAGCTGCAGGTTCTCAGAGTTAATACAGATTTGTAAATTACTTCTATTAAAAATTCTTAATCCTCTCAGTACTTAGGAGTAGAGATGAGCGAACTTACAGTAAATTTGATTCGTCAAGAACTTCTCAGCTTGGCGGTTGCTGACTTTTCCTGCATAAATTAGTTCAGCTTTCCGGTGCTCCGGTGGGCTGGAAAAGGTGGATACAGTCCTAGGAAAGAGTCTCCTAGGACTGTATCCACCTTTTCCAGCCCAAGGGAGCACCTAAAAGCTGAACTAATTTATGCAGGATAAGTCATCAATTACCGCGCCAAGAAGTTCGTGACGAATCAAATTTACTGTAAGTTCGCTCATCTCTAAAAAGTAAGTAAAGTAATGCAAAATAGTGATGCTGAAAGGTAAATAAATGTCTATGGGCATCAGGGTCTTTTTATATATTAAAAGGCCAGGAGTAGCCTTAAAGGAAATCTGTCACCAGTGTCACCTGCACTAACCTGTCGGTATCGATGACACTAATGACAACGGTACTTACCTTGTCCTGTTCCGTGCAGGGCATCTCCGGTAACCTTCTCCGTTAGCTTCAGGGGCACGGGCAGACCTTAGTGACGTCACTGCTGCTGCTCTCTGCTGGGTCTCGCAGCAGCGGTGAGGTCACTAAGCTCCGGGCCCAAAACTGAAGCTTAACAGAGAAGATTACCGGAGATCCCAGGCACGGAACGGGACAAGGTAAGTACCATTGTCATCAGTGTCACCTGCACAGGTTAGCGCAGGTGACACTGGTGACAGATTTCCTTTAACATCTAAGGCCATATAAAAATATTAAAGGAAATCTGTCATCAGAATCACCCGCACTAAACCTGTTACACAGGCTTGTAGTGCGGATGATCCTGATTAAAACGCTCCTTACCTGGTTAAAAATGGTTCAGCGCTTTTTAAGATATCTATATTTTTAGTTTTCTGTTATTCCCTGGCTTGGGACTCAGTGGGAGGTGTTATCATATGGGGCTCAGCCACACGTCATTCTAGCTGGGCGGAGCTGCCGCCCGGCTCATGAATATTCATGAATTTATCATCGTAGTCTAACTCCTTTTTCTAGGTCACGTGGGGAGGGCCCGCTCCGCCCATCTAGAATGACGTGTGGCCGAGTCCCAGATGATAACACCTCCCACTGAGTCCCAAGCCAGGGAATAACAGAAAACTAAAAATATAGATATTTTAAGAAGCGCTGAACCATTTTTAACCAGGTAAGAAGCGTTTTAATCAGGATCACCCGCACTACAAGCCTGTGTAACAGGTTTAGTGCGGGTGATTCTGATGACAGATTTCCTTTAATATTTTTATATGGCCTTAGATGTTAAAGGAAATCTGTCACCAGTGTCACCTGCGCTAACCTGTGCAGGTGACACTGATGACAATGGTACTTACCTTGTCCCGTTCCGTGCCTGGGATCTCCGGTAATCTTCTCTGTCAAGCCTGTGTAACAGGTTTAGTGCGGGTGATTCTGATGACAGATTTCCTTTAAATTAAACCAACCTGAAAAGAATGTCCTGGGCACAAGAAGATTTGCCTCAAAGGAAATCTGTCAGGTGGCAAATGCAGTTCTTCCTACAGGCAGCATGGAATACAGCAGGCAGTGCCAAGCAGAAATGTTTCAGTATAATAATTACTTGATTTAAATTACGCTCATCAAGCTATGGTTTGCAAGTATAATAAATGATCGTTTAGGATCCTTCTTATGTTAAAGTTTACATAAACTAGTCTCCCTCCCGTTATCGAGGTCGGGCAAGGAGAAACACAGGTCCACACTGGATGGTCGGGTTTTAACTGTATGACACTCAGTAAGTTCTGCGCATGAGCCTATTACATAGAAATTGACTTGGGAATGGAACTCAGTGGGTGGCAATGACATGACAACCTTACCACCCAGCAAGACCCTGTGTGTTTCCACCCTGCTGATAAACAAAAAAGACTAAAAAGGCCAAGGAGTGTTCTCCAGCACGGCAAGAGCCCATGTAAGTCTAGCCAATCTCTTCTCTTATCTAGTGTCAGTCAAATAGGGTAGGTAGATGCAAGCAGGCTGTGAGGAAGTGATAGGATAGAGTTTGGACTGGCCTGGGCTCTTGCTGTGCTAAGGAACGCCCCTTGGACACTGAAGCCTAATTTGCATATTAACAGGAAGGTTTATATCTCGGCAATGAAGAGGACTATTAAAATACAAGAGACACGTCTAGAATCATGGAGACTAGCCCTATGTAGGCATGGGTTTACAATAGGGATCGACCGATATCGGTTTTTTAGGGCCAATACCGATAATCGGTGGAGGTTAGGGCCGATAGCCGATACCTTATACGATATTCCGGTATAAGTTATCGGCTATTTATCCCCCCCGCGACACCACTGCAGATCATTGATTTAAAGCGGGCTCTTTAAATCAATGCACTGCAGTGGCTTTTGCGGTGCCATAGACCGCCGCCGCTGCCACCCGGGTGCGGTCGCGGTGCGGCGGGGGCAGTGCTTGGGGCGGGGCATTATCGGCAAGGTAATTGCCGATACCGATAATGCCCAAAATCGTGACTATCGGCCGATAATATTGGCCAAACCGATAATCGGTTGATCCCTAGTTTACAAAGTAAGCAGCAGCACTGTCTTTAAGGTGGAGTTCTTCAAAGGGCACTGAGGCATAGCACTCCAATAAAAGGAGTCAAATATTTATTCCATCATAATGTGTAAAGCAACGTTTCAGTTCACTCCTGCATCTATATCCAGCTGTACACAGTATAATGGAATAAAATAGTTTCACCTTTTTTTCACCTCACTGGAGTGCTGCATTAAAGGGGTACTCCGCTGCTATGCATCTTAACCCCGTCTTATCTTTTCCTGTAACCATGAGTTTTCCTTCTGACGGGTCAGAATGCAAAATGCTTGTCTCCATGGTGCTTTCATAAGCACAACAGCTCAAGGCCAATGTGTTTCATGCACTATATTTGCAATGTAATACGGTTCTTGCTGCTATTAAAAGCTACTGCACCAATTAGTGAAATAACCCTGGAGAACCGTGCTCCAAAGAGAATGCAGAAAAAGGGGAGAGGCTATGCTTCCGAGATAAAGCAGAGTACTTCTTAATAATATTACAAATATACTATCAAGGCTTATAACATCCACCTCAAAACTAATATTCAAAATACTGGTATCTATAAGGGTCATACATTCAGGTACCTCCCTCAAATTGTCCCACAAATGTTGGGGAGAGAAATCTCAGACTGGCCATTATTCGCGTTAGTGGGGACTCCCATAATGCTTCTTGATTTACAGGATCAAAGGACAATAATAGCAATTCCATAACAATTACTGTTTCTCAGCAGGGCCTGATACATGTATTTCTAAGGTTAACATTAGAGATGAGCGAACTTACAGTAAATTCGATTCGTCACGAACTTCTCGGCTCGGCAGTTGATGACTTATCCTGCATAAATGAGTCCAGCTTTCACTTGCTCCCGTGGGCTGAAAAAGGTGGATACAGTCCTAGGAGACTCTTTCCTAGGACTGTATCCACCTTTTCCGGCCCACCGGAAAGCTGAACTCATTTATGCAGGAAAAGTCATCAACTGCCGAGCCGAGAAGTTCGTGACGAATCGAATTTACTGTAAGTTCGCTCATCTCTAGTTAACATGGAATGATACATTAAATTAAATATCTGGCTTATCCAGCAGACATTAGTGAGTTTGACATTCATGAAATGTGTATGGGCACCTTAAAGAGGACCCTCTTCTCTATCCTGATACACCTGTTTTAGTGTATACCCATATTTCTAATGAAAGACTATCCTGGAGCATCTTTTCCTAGAGTTGTGCCATTCCTGTTATTACTGCTAGAAATGTATGAATAAATTGACAACTGGGTCCTACCCATTCCCTTGGCAAAGTGGTGTTATCCTTCCAGCACTTATCTGAGGTGTCCTGGAATGCAGGGACAAACCCTCAATAGTAGCACAGGCAGGCAGATCTGTCACTAGGCTATGCGGCTTTATTATGAGTTTCACTGGCCTATTAGACCAAACAGCACCAAACATATTGTGCCATTTGTATAATAGCTGCTAATAAACTCATAGTTCTCTTCTCATGAATAAGGCAGACCCATAACTACGTTCTTTTGTAGCAGCTATTATACAAACTAGCACAGTATTTGTATCTCCCACCTGACACAATACCTCATTAGATCCATTTTTATTGGCAGCATTTTATAATAAGGGCAGAATATTCTGATGACAGATCGGCTTTAATGTACAGCAGTGTAAAATGTTTGTGAGATTAGATCTTCTTTATACATTGTCATTGAAAGCTAGTTACATAATGAAGCTTTAAGAGGAGCTCAATTGTCAAAGCTGCATAAGGGGGAAACTATACATGTAGCTTAAAGTGTTACCGTTAGAGATATATATATATATATATATATAGATATATATATACACACACACATATATCTATATACTATATATGTACACACTATATATATATATATATATATATACACATATATCTATATACTTAATATATATATATCTATACATACATATATATATATATACAGCTTGATTTGTCATGATCTCAGTGCTAAGACCCCCACCAATCTATCGATTTTGCCAGGAGAAGTGCAAAGATTTGAGCTTTACTCAATCCGACTTTTTGCAGTAAATGAGCTCCACTGTAAGTCTTTAGAGCCCGTCTCCTGCAATGAGTCAAATTAAGCGGTGAGCCAGGGAGTGAAGTGCACAGGTCACTTCTCCGGGTTTTATCTAGAGCAGTGTTTCCCAAATAGGGTGCCTCCAGCTGAGGCCAAACTACAACTCCCAGCATGCCCGGACAAGACTTTGGCTGGCCGGGCATGCTGGGAGTTGTAGTTTGGTTAAAGCTGAAGGCACCCTAGTTGGGAAACTCTGATCTAGAGATTGGAGGAGGTATCAGCAGAGTGTCCCCAACTGAGTAAAATGTTTGCCTTGTCTGTGTGACAGGTCACAGGTCAGAGAGGTGTCTGGCAGAATAAGCAAAAAAAGGCATCTACCAGCTTTGTAGTGTATATACATGCAAACTGCAGAAGTCAAAAGGGGAGAAAAGTTGTATGAAAACCACCAGCAAGTTTTAAATGTAAAAGTTTTGAACACGCGATGTAATAAAAAATGGGTTCAGAGGTTTCCAATATCCTTTAATCTTTACTTATGCTAATGTAATGGCTTTACAATACCGTACATGTTTCAAACAACATTTATTAGTGTGAGTAACGTGTATATTAGGTGGCAGCTGTAATTGCTTCTAAATTACATACTCCACCTTTACCAGGATTTTGTTTTATAG
The DNA here is from genome assembly GCF_029499605.1 of Hyla sarda. Classification (NCBI taxonomy): domain Eukaryota; kingdom Metazoa; phylum Chordata; class Amphibia; order Anura; family Hylidae; genus Hyla; species Hyla sarda. The sequence goes on along the minus strand of NC_079195.1, from coordinate 191,668,401 downwards.
AAGGATAAAGGAAGGAGTAGTACAAATTATCTTTCTTGTTAAAAAGGTATAGATAGTTACCTGTGAGATACTCTGACTAAGGTTATGTTCACATTACGCTGTGTGAACACACTTGGCATGTTGCCACAGGCCCCCATTTACCTGGCACTGTAAATCTACAGTCATGGCCGTAAATGTTGGCACCCCTGAAATTTTTCTAGAAAATGAAGTATTTCTCACAGAAAAGGATTGCAGTAACACATGTTTTGCTATGCAAAGACTAAGTGAACTTCTCTCCTTTTTATCTGCTTTCAGGTGTGATTTTTATGTTGCCCATACCTGTTACTTGCCACAGGTGAGTTTAAAGGAGCATCACATCCTTGAAAAAATGTTTTGTTTTGTTTTCTGAATTTTGAAAGGGTGCCAATAATTTTGCCCAGCCCATTTTTGGAGTTTGGTGTGACATTATGTCCAATTAGCTTTTTTCCTCCTTTTTTTGGTTTAGTTCCAATACACACAAAGGGAATAAACATGTGTATAGGCAAAACATGTGTTACTGCAATCCTTTTCTGTGAGAAATACTTCACTTTCTAGAAAAATGTCAGGGGTGCCAACATTTACGGCCATGACTGTATATGGTAGAATATGTTTGGGGATGCACCGGTCATATACCGTTAGCATTACATAAACACAGCCTATATAGGATGCAGAGATCTATCTTTTGTACTGTTTGTGTTCAAAAATTTTATAAAAGGGGTACTCCAGCCCTAAGACATCTGATCATGGGGGTCCCGCCGCCGGGGACCCCCCCCAATCTCTCATGCACCACCTGTCTCTGCTGCGCGCAGCGCTGGAGGCTCCGTGTCTGAAGCCTCACGACCGGGGGGCCGGAGTATCGTGACGTCACAACTCCACCCCCTTGTGACGTCACAACCTGGCCCCTTCAATGCAAGCCTATGAGAGGGGACGTGGCATTGTGACATCACGATACTCCGGGCCCGTGGTCGTGAGGCTTCAGACACAGAGCCTCCAGCGCTGCGTGCAGATGAGACAGGTGGGTGATGCATGAGAGATTTCGGGGGTCCCCAGCGGCGAGACCCCCGCGATCAGACATCTTAGGGCCGGAGTACCCCTTTAAATCTACATGGCAAACGGTAATAAGGTTTAAAGGAAAATCTATCTTGAATACTGAACTGCACCTCAGCAGTGGTGTAAATTAGAGGTGCAGGATTTCAGCTCAGTCTCTATTGTATGTCGAAGCTGAGGGGCGGCTCAGTATTCATGAGCAGGTGTGACTGCAGGAGCAGGCAGGCATATCTGTGCACCTGGGGCTAAAGTAATGTCCCCAATACACCAAACTGCATAATTAATAAAAATATATTTACGGGTAAATGGCACATCAGATGTTCTAAAGGTAACAATGTGGCCATAGTAATGTGCCCTATTAGGCTGAACCAGGAGTTTAACTCTCACAACTGGCTATAGATTCCCTTTAACATTACAGGATGAGTGCAAAGGTTGTAACTCTTACTAGGTCTTGGAGACTTATATCATCTGCAAGATCTGTGATTATCACCCCCTTAATCACAGGAAGTAAGGAAAGTAAGACTCTGAGATTACATTTAGTTTCAAGTAGCCATAGAGTGGGTATTATACTTATTAAATGTACCATAATAAAGTTGATACAATTTAAAAAGAAATAGTTCTAATAATACTAAAAGGAGGTTTTGTACCGGTAAAGCCATATGCAAGTAGTAAAGGATTCTCTGCTGGAACTCTCCTTATAAGTTAGATTAACCTTTCACTCTCCATAGTTGTTCACTATGCCAGCACAGCCATTGGAGATCCCTGATCTAGACTACAGAACCCAAAAAAAAAGTCTTGGATGGCTCAGGGCATTGGTTTTACTCGACCAAACATGGCTACTTTCTCCCAGAAACATTTACACACTGATCCATTGTCTGTTTCTGAAAATATGTAGCCTTGTTTTTCTCAGGAGGCACTTTCGGATTTTTTACTATACAAAGTACCATGTACAAAAATGGCCCTTGGCTTCATTTTAGTGAACTGTTGGGGTGGACTTGCAGCAAAACAAACTGTATATAATATTTTGATATTTGGCACTTTACCAAGATATGATCCACTTTGTCTCGCTTTTTCCTTCCAAACTTCATCATCCTCTGCCAGTCTGTTTTATGATTATGTTCTTTCCTTAGGCTCAGGAGATTGAGAACTTCACTTATCACAAAGGACTAAACCAACAAAAAAGAAAGAAAGAAAGAAAACAATATATTTGTATCACAAACAAGAAAACTGTATAAAATATAATGTGACATTAACTTCCGAATGCAGGATGCAGGGATGTGGAAATCCTATAGCCCGACGCCCGGGACAAGTAGTTTTGGGTGCCGGGCAGGTGAATTGTTTATAGATTTAGCCCTCTATCGGGCGAGCAGGGACAGACAGACTTCCCCCTTATTTTTCTGTAATGTCGGTGTGAGGCGCAGGAGCGGATGGAAGTCTACACCTCACACCGGCGCTCAGAGTGTATGGAGGGGGCGGCGGCCCCCAGCTGACTGCAGAGCCCCCTTATCTCCCCTCCTGGAGGATGCAGCTCTACATAAGAAGACACAGCAGGGGGAGAGAGAGGACATAGACAGCTCCGTGCACAGCTCCATCCCCCGCACTCAGCTCCCCCCTCCCCGGCTCTGTCTAGACAGGACCTAATCCACCACGGGGAGGTTGCTTGTTTGCACGGGGAAAACACAGAGCAGGGGGGGAGGGGGAGGACGGAAATCTCACCTCACACCGGCCGGGACTACAGCTCTGATGTCCTCTCATGGCGGCTCAGGTGAGGAGGCCGAGAATACAGGCGGCGGCGGCAGGAAGGGTGGTTGTATATGTAGGGTGTGAGTGTATGTGTGATGTGTGTATGTAATGTATGATGGGGGGGGCAGGTGTATGTATGATGTGTGCATATGTATGGTGTATATCAGTGTTTCCCAACCAGGGTGCCTCCAGCTGTTGCAAAACTACAACTCCCAGCATGCCCTGGGCATGCTGGGAGTTGTAGTTTTGCAACAGCTGGAGGCACCCCGGTTGGGAAACACTGGTGGATATGTATGGTGTGAGTGTATGTGTATGATGTCTGTCTATGTGTGATGTGTATGTAATGTATGATGTGTGTATAATGTCTAAGTGTGATGTGTGTATGTATGTGATGTATGATGTGGGGTGGGCAGCGGCAGGTGTATGTATGATATGTGTATATGTATGGTGTATATGTAGGGTGTGAGTGTATGTGTGTATGTAATGTATGATGTGGGGGGGCAGTGGCTGGGGTGTGTGTGTGTATGATATGGGGGCAGTGGCTGGTGCATGTATGATATGTGTATATGTATGGTGTATATGTATGGTGTATATGTATGGTGTGAGTGTATGTGTGTATGTAATGTATGATATGGGGGCAGTGGCTGGTGCATGTATGATATGTGTATATGTATCGTGTATATGTATGGTGTATATGTATGGTGTATATGTATGGTGTGAGTGTATGTGTGTATGTAATGTATGATATGGGGGCAGTGGCTGGTGCATGTATGATATGTGTATATGTATGGTGTATATGTATGGTGTGAGTGTATGTGTGTATGTAATGTATGATATGGGGGCAGTGGCTGGTGTATGTATGATATGTGTATATGTATGGTGTATATGTAGGGTGTGAGTGTATGTGTGTATGTAATGTATGATGTGGGGGGGGCAGTGGCGGGGGTGTGTGTATGATATGGGGGCAGTGGCTGGTGCATGTATGATATGTGTATATGTATGGTGTATATGTAGGGTGTGAGTGTATGTGTGTATGTAATGTATGACGTGGGGGGGGGCAGTGGCGGGGGGGTGTGTATGATATGGGGGCAGTGGCTGGTGCATGTATGATATGTGTATATGTATGGTGTATATGTATGGTGTGAGTGTATGTGTGTATGTAATGTATGATATGGGGGCAGTGACTGGTGCATGTATGATATGTGTATATGTATGGTGTATATGTAGGGTGTGAGTGTATGTGTGTATGTAATGTATGATGTGGGGGGGGGCAGTGGCGGGGGGGTGTGTATGATATGGGGGCAGTGGCTGGTGCATGTATGATATGTGTATATGTATGGTGTATATGTAGGGTGTGAGTGTATGTGTGTATGTAATGTATGATGTGGGGGGGGGGCAGTGGCGGGGGTGTGTGTATGATATGGGGGCAGTGGCTGGTGCATGTGTGATATGTGTATATGTATGGTGTGAGTGTATGTGTGTATGTAATGTATGATATGGGGGCAGTGACTGGTGTATGTATGATATGTGTATATGTATGGTGTATATGTATGGTGTGTGTGTATGTAATGTATGATGTGGGGGGGCAGTGGCAGGTGTGTGTGTGTGTGTGTATGTATATGGGGGCAGTGGCTGGTGTATGTATGATGTGCATGCATGAATGTTTTTTACAGGAGCGGACTGTCACGTCGGGCATTAGGGCAGTTGTGCCATCTAATTTTATTTATTTTTAGTGGCACCCGCACTAAATTGCACCCCCAGAATCCCCCCCTTCATACTCACCTGCCAACCAAGAGCCCCTCATATGCACACAAACACGCCCGAACCAAAACTACAACTCCCAGCATGTTGGACCATAACCTAAACTGTAGAACTGTGCAACATGCTGGGAGTTGTAGTTTTGGTTCGGGTCAGCTGCAGAGCCATGGGCTGCATCAGGGCATGCTGGGTGTTGTAGTTACTAACTGTAATTCCCATTATTCCTTGACACATCCTATGGCTCTGCAGCTGACACAAACCAAAACTACAACTCCCAGCATGTTACACAATAACCTTAACTGTACTACTATACAGTGCAACATGCTGTAACACCCACAGAACCATAGGCTGTATCAGGGCATGCTGGGAGTTGTAGTTATCTACAACTAGTTAACTAAATGCAACTTCCAGCATTTTCTGACACAAAATGCAGCACATAAACTGGAGAAGCAGAACCCCCCCCCCCCCCCAGTAACACATAAGTCCCTATTGAGACTGAAAAATAGTGATTAAAACATTTTATAAAGTGCGTATACATGTGAATAAGCCCCTTTCCTAATAAAAGTTTCCAATTTTCTTTAAATAAAAATAATGTACAAAAATAAACATAAGTGGTATCGCTGCATGTGGAAATGTCCAGACTATTAAAATATGATGTTAATTAAATCGAACGGTGAACGGTGTAAATGTAAATAATAGTCCAGAATTGCTCATTTTTGGTCACTTCATATGAGAAATTTTTTATAAGGTGATCAAAAAGTTACATCTAGACTTATCTGGGCTTGTCTGGGGGGTAAGAGGAGCTACAGCTCTCCCGCCGCTAATAGCCTGGCATAATGCGATCACCTATTAACCCATTAGATCACCGCTGTCAGCAGTGTCTGAAGGAATCTTATATCCATCCCTGGTGGTCTAGTGGGGGGGATCAGACTATTTTGGTTGAAATTATTTCATCAACCAGGACAAGTAGATTTTCTTGAGGGACAAGTAGATTGTGTTCAGCTTTAGTCCCTTGGACAAGTAGTTTTTTTTTAAATTTCCACACCCCTGCAGGATGTTACCTTCACTTCCTTCATGTTACTGTGATCTTTTATTCGGCGGGAATAAGATGAAGTCACCCGGATCGGTTTCTTCCACAGAGGCTGAGATCCTCGGGGGTCTGGAGAACATATCTCTTCTAATATGTATAAAGTCAGGTCAAATAACATCTGCAAAGTTTGAAAAGATCATTAGCAAATATGTAAATAAAAAAAAAAATTACAAACTTGCTGGACATGAACGTAGACAGACTACGAAGACATACTTCTTTATAGGCAATGTACGCTGGGCTCTGCTCCTCCACGTTTTGGGTAAAATCATTTCTGATCCCCTGAAGGTCTCCACTCAGCTGCTTCCATTCCCACAACTTGTCCACTGCCACCTCCAGCAGCTGTTCTACCTCTGGCACAGTGTGAGGAACAGCAAAGATGAGCTCTGGTGGGGACAATGACTGAACAGACTTTGGGGCTGGTTCAAGGCGAGGTACTATTGTTTTTTGGTCTAACAAAGGATCAGAGGAGAGAGCACGTTCCAGTTCAAGCTGTTGATTTTTTCGGCTGCTCAATCCAAAATCCTCATCAAACCAATCTGGTTCTTCCCCAAGGATAGAAAGGATGTTACGACTTGGCTCAAACTCTGTCACGTCCTTTTCAACAAAGGCATTGTGTAAAGAATCCTATTTAAAAAGAAAAAACAAACCTTCACCTAAAAGCAATAGTATAGGCAATAATATAGCAATACATGTTGGAGGACTAGCTGACAATGTAATGTAGCGGTTCCTAACCAGGGGTATGCGCACCCCCAGAAGGGCACAGCACTTTCTCTGGGGGCATGTAAGAGGGAAAAAAACAGTAATGGTGGCCACATTGGGGTTGTGAGGGGTGCAATGTAGATGCGTTCATCCATGTGTATCACTACCGTGCCCCATAACCCCCAAAAAATAATCACTAAGAAACCTTGCTGGAAGGCCGAGGGTTAATATTCTGTTTGAGAAGGAGCAGAGCATGCGGGCAGCTTGATTGCCAATCAGGAGAGAAAAAGCAGAGAACCACCGTGCATGGTCAGAATCAGTATAATGGAGGCACATTGAGGCATGGGCAGGGTCAGTATAATGGAGGCACATTGAGGCATGGGCAGGATCGGTATAATGGAGGCACATTGAGGCATGGGCAGAGTCGGTATAATGGAGGCACATTGAGGCATGGGCAGGATCGGTATAATGGAGGCACATTGAGGCATGGTCAGAATCAGTATAATGGAGGCACATTGAGGCATGGGCAGAGTCGGTATAATGGAGGCACATTGAGGCATGGGCAGGATCGGTATAATGGAGGCACATTGAGGCATGGGCAGGATCGGTATAATGGAGGCACATTGAGGCATGGGCAGGATCAGTATAATGGAGGCACATTGAGGCATGGGCAGGATCGGTATAATGGAGGCACATTGAGGCATGGGCAGAGTCGGTATAATGGAGGCACATTGAGGCATGGGCAGGATCGGTATAATGGAGGCACATTGAGGCATGGGCAGAGTCGGTATAATGGAGGCACATTGAGGCATGGGCAGGATCGGTATAATGGAGGCACATTGAGGCATGGGCAGGATCGGTATAATGGAGGCACATTGAGGCATGGGCAGGATCAGTATAATGGAGGCACGTTGAGGCATGGGCAGAGTCAGTATAATGGAGGCACGTTGAGGCATGGGCAGGATCGGTATAATGGAGGCACATTGAGGCATGGGCAGGATCGGTATAATAGAGGCACATTGAGGCATGGGCAGGATCGGTATAATGGAGGCACATTGAGGCATGGGCAGGATCGGTATAATGGAGGCACATTGAGGCATGGGCAGGATCGGTATAATGGAGGCACATTGAGGCATGGGCAGAGTCGGTATAATGGAGGCACATTGAGGCATGGGCAGGATCGGTATAATGGAGGCACATTGAGGCATGGGCAGAGTCGGTATAATGGAGGCACATTGAGGCATGGGCAGGATCGGTATAATGGAGGCACATTGAGGCATGGGCAGGATCGGTATAATGGAGGCACATTGAGGCATGGGCAGGGTCAGTATAATGGAGGAACATTGAGGCAAGGGCAGAGTCAGTATAATGGAGGAACATTGAGGCAAGGGCAGAGTCAGTATAATGGAGGAACATTGAGGCAAGGGCAGAGTCGGTATAATGGAGGCAGTTTGAAGCATGGGCAGGGTCAGTATAATGGAGGAACATTAAGGCAAGGGCAGAGTCAGTATAATGGAGGAACATTGAGGCATGGGCAGAGTCAGTATAATGGAGGCACATTGAGGCATGGGCAGAGTCAGTATAATGGAGGAATATTGAGGCAAGGGCAGAGTCAGTATAATGGAGGCACATTGATGCATGGGCAGAGTCAGTATAATGGAGGCAGATTGAGGCAAGGGCAGAGTCGGTATAATGGAGGCAGTTTGAAGCATGGGCATATCAGTGTTCATATATAAAGTGATTATCCGTAACATTGCGTTTTACCTTATTAACCTATGTTTGGCCAGCTACATTAGTCACTTCCAAGATAGCTGCAATCTAAAATTTTGCCATAAGCTCCCATAAACCTTTTCACCCTATACTCACCAACTTTAGGTATTTATCCTCTTTTGGAGACGTTTCTTCCTCTTTGTGCAGGTCACCGCTGTCAATTCTAAACAGTTCTCGGTTGCTTTGTTCAATTTTCTGTGCCCTTTGTTTGCGTATATTTTGGAGGTAAGAAACTGTATCCTTCAGACAGGCTTGTAGAAGACTATCTGACAGTGTGCTTACTTCTGGTGTTTGCTTATTTACTTTGTCCTCACTGTACTTTTCAGTCAGCTCCAGCAGAGGGAGCTTTGACTTCTGGGTTTCCTCATTAGGAATGGAGGTATCTGGGAGTACATCCACCTGCAGCTCTTGCTCTATTAATGTCTTTTGTGATTCAGAAAGGCTAGACTCGGTGCTTTTCAAAGGGGTCTTTGCTGGGCCTTTTGAATCAATGTCATCAACTAAGGGAGTAACATCATCAACTTGTTCCTTGGGTTTAAGACAGGTTTCCACGTTATTACCGACTTCTAGTGAAGCTACTACGTGTTCCTCCAAAGAAAGCAATGTAATCTTTTGAGGTGGTGCAAATATTCCATGTAGTGGTGAACAAACAAAATAGCGACTGCCTTCAAGTGAGCCATCATTGTTACCTTCTGCTTTGTCAAGCTCCACCCCAGCCCATACACCATCCGCAAATAATGTCTCCCCTTTAAACCGCAGTGTGCCAGGCTGTACGCCGCTCACCAAGACTCGATCTCCTAGCTTAAATTCTGCAAGTAGAGTGGAGGGTGGTATTTCGTTGGAGGACAGCTTTAATTCTGTGAGGCCTTGAAAGTTAGGACTTGACGGTTTAGGCTCACTATGTTCATCATCTCGCTCATAAAACCCTTCGACAGATATATCCCTTCCTGGTGTAGTAGAATACGAAACATCTAATTCTTCCCGTGGAGTTTCAGACATTGAATGCTTAAAAGCTGTAGAGGTCTCAAAATCTTCAGAGTAAGAACGATCTCTGTGAGGGGAAACATTTTCTTCTGGGGTTTCACTCCCTAGTTTAAGGTCCAAGGCTGGAAGTGGCGAGAAAGATCTGTTGCTCTGTGTGTCCAACATGTCCTCAGGGATCTCTGATTGGATGCTGGAAACTGGGCTGTCATGTGTAGACAATAAAGGCTCCCTGATTGTAGGAGAAGGAGGACCGGCACTGGGGAAATCTTCCTTGGCCGAGAAAGCGACAGGTGTAGGTGCAGATTTATCATGGATGCTCTCAGTCACAACCTCCTTTTCACTGGACAGGGATTTCTCAGGACTTGTGCTTTCTACTGGATAAAAGAGAACTCTTGTTCAGAAACAAACACACAGAAACAAGTATGGTATGATATATGTAACTGTACATCAAACACTTCTCACCACTGGATCGGGAGCTGATCTCCGTTACATGTTCACTTTCAACCTTATAGGACGTTGTGCTGTCAGTTCTACAAAAGATGAACAAGTTGCATCAATGCATTAAAGTACAATAAACACAAAGAGACCACCGGCCAGTCATAGAAATATTTGTTAACATAAATGAAATTACTCTCTACCTCTGGAAAGAATCAGGTCGTAGAGGGGTTGCCTCTCTGGATGATTTATGCACACTTTTAACGCTGGGTACTGGGCCTTGTTCCCCACTCAGTTCTGCTTGTGTCTTCTGGATGTACTCATCATATGACTGAAAATGGATGAAAAACCAAAAGGGGGGGTTAAACATTTACCAATAACAGACAATAAATGCTGTTGCCAATTAAAAACTATTTAGTGTACATTAAACAAGGCTTTATTTTTAATCTGACTTGAGGAACAATGACTTGAATTTACAGACCTAATGTCTAAAGACCGTCTGATTTCTATCAGATTTGTTGTCAGAGAAATTTCCAAACATATTGATGTAGTCATATACATACACAAAATACTGCTACAATGTAGGTGAGCTACAAATCTACTATTGAATTTGATGCCAACTTGTCATTAGATTTCATGTTGTCATTAGAATCTCTCAGAAGTATAGCTTTAAGCACAGAGCATATAACTTCAACAGACTGTATGTCGGCATCAAAGACAAAGTCGCAGCACTCCCAGAGACAACGTTGCAAAAAAGTCAAGTTTTATTAGCTTATATTTTTAATACAACGCAGAATTTATGTAGGGCTGAAATGTCACATTTAAAATAGAACTTATGAAACCATTTGAACCATTATTCCTGGTAGTACAGTGACTTTCTGTATAGATTTTTTTTCTAGGAACTTTAAAGAGTTGATGTTAAAGAAACGTTTGACATGTCACAGAGACATCAAGACACAGCATCCAGAAATGCAGAATCTTCAAATGTTTATCGCGTCACCAAGAACATTTATGCATCGCTTCGACCTCTTATGACAAATACCTGACAGGTCGAAACGTTGCATGTATGTTCTTGGTGACTCGAAGATTTGATGTTTCTGCACTTCAATGGGTCCGGATGCTGTCACCTTAGGCCACTTAAAGGGTACCTTTCATCAAAAAAACTTTTGATATATTATAGATTAATGTATGCAGAATAACTTTACAATTGCATGTCATTAAAAAATATGCTTCTTTCTATTTAATTTTCCACTCTGAAGAAATGACCACTAGGGGTCTCCCTACCAGTCCTGGCAGCAAGCATGTCAGACTCATGCTGGAGTCCTAAACACTACGAGCTGCCAGTCTGCTTTGTTCACAAAGGAGAACACTCAGAGCTGCCAGCCTGCTTTGTTCACAGCCTGTTTGGCTGTGAACAAAGCAGGCTGGCAGCTCTGAGTGTTTAGGACTCCAGCATGAGTCGGAAATGCTTGCTGACAGGACTGATCAGGAAAAATACAATAGAAAGAAGCATATTTTTCATTAACATGCTATTGGAAAGTTATTCAACATTCATTAATGTAAAATATATCAAAAGTTTATTTGATGAGAGGTACCCTTTAAAGCCAACTGACTTTTGTTTGTCTGTTGGGACAACTTCTTCTTAAATATGTCACACAGACATGTCAATAGTTTTGATCAGTTGGGGTCTCACTGCTGAGACCTCCACCAATCTCTAGTGCACTTCACTCCCCGGCTCAGCGTTCAATCCATCTTTATTGCATGAGATGGGATCCACAGAATTATAAAGCCAACACAATGAGACGGAATAAGTGCTGAGCCAGAGTCTGAAGTGTGCTGCCACGTGCTTCTTTCTAAATCTAGAGATCGATGGTGGTCTAAGGACTTAGACTCGACCAATCAAAACTTTGACATAACCAAAGTTTTTTTTTTTTTTTTATGACAGCAAAATTTTTTTTCAATACCATGACCAAAATGCAAAATTATTTGTATGGACTACAAAAATAAATAAAAAATTCCAATTCGCTATTTGAGCTTCTTATTACCTGAAGTTGTTGAAGTAATATCGCTTCCTGTGCTCGCAATCTTTCTTTTTGTCTTCTCCTTTGCTCTCTTTTTAGGTTTTCCACAACAGACTTACGTTTTTTAAGCTCTTCCTTTAGGGCACGTATACGGCCTTCAATGTCACTTTGATCAGATGTAGCCTCTGAAAAATATGAATGTAAACATTGTAATGTACATATATATTAACCCCTTCCCGACACATACCATACTTGTACATCATGACCGGGAAGGTTTTCTCAACCTATGCTGTACATGTACGTTGTACGACATGCAGATAGTGGCCGCTACTCGCGGCATCCCGCTGCGCGCGGTAAGATTTTGGCTATCACTGATAGCCAGCCATCTTGCCTTGGGACCTAGGGGGGTTCATTCCTCCCCTCACCGCGATCACTACTATCAGCTAGTCAAATCTGACTAGCCGATGGCAGCGTTTGGCAATGAAAATCCTGGGCAGAGCGGGACACACACACTGCTCTGCTAAGTGTCCCCAGAATAAATAAATAAAAATAATACACACAATATATATATATATTAGGGATGTCCCGATACCATTTTTTTTAAGAACGAGTATGAGATACTTTAATTCTGGTACTCGCCAATACCAAGTACGAGTACTTTTATTTTAAAGGGAATTTGACACCAGGGTGACGCGGTTTCTGGCGCTGTTTACCGTATGATATATTGGTCCTTGTTGTGTACAATGGAGGCGGCTGCTGTAGTATGAGCCAAGATTTCTCTCTTCTCCATTGGACAGAACAGGGAATTTGGGCTGACATTCACATGGTGAGCATCGGTAGAAACTGGGTCACCTGCACTAGTATCTACCTATAAATTGAAGTTAGTGCAGGTGACTCTGCTATAAGATTGCCTATAATAGTAAGTAGTATCCCCTTGTAGGTAGTATAGATAGTTGCAGACATTAGTAGCAGCCCCCTGTAGACCGCAGCCCCCCCTTGTAGACAAAACCCCCTCTTGTCCCCCCTGTAGACAGCGCCCCCGTGTCCCCCTTGTAGACAACAGCCCCCCCCCCTTGTAGACAGCAGCCCCTCTTTCCCCCCTTGTAAACAACAGGCCCCCCCCCTTGTAGACAGCGCCCCCCGTGTCTCACATGTAGACAGCGGCCCCCCACCTCCTTGTAGACAATGGCCCCCCTCCTTGTAGACAGGGAGCAGCGTCCCACCTTGTAGGGAGGAGGCCAGCCCCTTATAGACAGCAGGCCGCCACCCCCCCCCCTTATAGACAGCAGCCCCCCTTATATAGACAGCAGCCCCCCCCCCCTTATATAGGCAGCAGCCCCCCACCCCTTATATAGACAGCACTCACCTGCGGCTGTCCTCGAGTGTTGTCGCTCCGCTGTCCCGTTCTCCCGATCGCATCATTGCGTCCTATGGAGGAGCATGTGACATACACGTCACTCCGCTTCCTCCATAGCGTTACGCTGGGTGCAGGGGAGGAGGAGTGACGTGTGTGTCACATGCTCCTCCATAGGACGCAATGATTGTGATCGGGAGAACGGGACAGCGGAGAACGGGACAGCGCCGCACAGCACCAGGTATCGGACATGGTATCGGGGACATTAAACGAGTCCCCGATACCATGCAAATACCGAGTATCGGCCCCGATACCAATACTAGTATCGGTATCGGGACATCCCTAATATATATTATATATATATATATACACACACACACACATATAAATACATATTCAAGTGGTCCCTAAAGAAAAGGAGATTTTTGTTTACTTACCGTAAAATCTCTTTCTCAGAGGATCCATTGGGTGACGCAGACAGTGGGTGTATGCTGCTGTCTCTAGGAGGTGTGACACTATGGTAATAAATAAAGTCTGCTCCTCCCAGCAGGATATACCCGCCTTCAGGCTCTGAGCTAATCAGTTTAAGTTCCAGAGAAATAGGAGGAGACCAACAGGTCAAAGAAAAACCCAAAACTGTCCAAGAACCAGAAGAAAAAAACATAACTGAACACACCCTCGGACAGAAAACCAAAGGAAATCCCAAAAAGGGCGGGAGCTGTGTCCCCCAATGGATCCTCCGAGAAAGAGATTTTACGGTAAGTAAACAAAAATCTCCTTTTCTCTATCGGCTTCACCTCTATAAGGGGCTCAAAGGGTGCACCCTGGAGGGCACTCAGAACCAAATTCAAGTCCCAAGGGGGAGAGCGTGACCGATAAGGAGGAACAGTGTGCGCCACTCCTTGATGGAAGGTCCGGACATGAGAATTAGAAGCCAGAGGCCTCTGGAAAGAACAGAAAAGGCCGAAACCTGACCTTTAAGTGAACTGAGAGACAACCCCAGTTCCAACCCGACTGTAAAAAGGAGAGAAGACGGGGAACCGAGAGAAGGTTACCGGGGAGAAGTCCTGAGCTTCACACCAATGAAAATAAGACCGCCAAGTACGGTGGTAAATTCTAGCGGAGGAGGGCTTACGAGCCCTGAGCATGGTGTGAATGACTTGGGAAGAGAACCCGCAGGCCCTCAGAACCACGGTCTCAACCGCCACGCCGTCAAATGCAGCGACTGTAAATTGGGGTGGCAAAGAGGACCCTGAGAGAGCAGGTCCGGACGGAGCGGAAGGCGCAGTGGAGTGTCGTCCAGGAGCCTGAGTCTTCGGGGCCAATCTGGAGCTACCAGAATGGCGGGGACGTCCTCTGCTTTGAGCTTCCTCAGCACCCTGGGAAGGAGCGGAAGGGGAGGGAACAGATAGTGTAGTTCAAACATCACCCAAGGAATCACTAGGTCGTCCACAGCCAGAGCCTGAGGGTCCCGGGACTTGGACACAAAAGGAAGGCTCTTCCGATTGTGCCGGGACGCGAAGAGGTCCACGTCCGGAAAGCCCCAGAGGTCGCAGAGCTGCGCAAAGACCTCTGGATGTAGATACCACTCGCCGGGGTCGGGTGAGGACCGACTGAGGAAGTCCACTTCCCAGTTGAGCACTCCCGGAATGTGAATCGCCGAAATGGCAGGAATCTTGGTCACCTCGGCCATGGCTGCCCTGTTGATTTATGTACGCCATGGCCGTGGCGTTGTCCGACTGAACGCGGACAGGATGGGACTGAAGACGGGACTCCCAATGAAGAAACCAAAGAAGAATCGCCCATAATTCCAATATGTTTATCTCCCGGGGAGACCAGAGTCCCTGAACCGTCCCAATCCCTGAACACGCCGCCCCAGCCCGACAGGGTTGTAACAACCTGCCAGTGAAGGGGAAGAAATGACCTTGGAGAAGGGGGGAGCGGAGCCACCAGAGCAGAGATTGACGGACCCTGCAAGGGAGAACAATCTGACAATCGAGGGACAGAGGAGACCATCGAGAGAGAATCGCCAGTTGAAGGGGGCGGTAATGAAACTGGGCAAAGGGTACAGCCTCCATAGTTGCCACCATCCGACCCAGGACATCCATACAAGTGCGGATGGAGACTGAGACCTGGGTCCGAAGGGAGCAGACCCCCGACTGAAGCGCCAGACGTTTGTCCGGCGGAAGACAAATTCGGGCAGAGGCCGTGTCGAATCAAAGTCCCAGGAAGGTTAGAGACTGGGTAGAACGGAGGACCACCCGAAGCGATCCAGAGTGTGGAGAGTGACGTCCAGATTCTCCAGAGTCTGGGCTCTGGTTGGAGCCTTGATGAGAAGGTCGTCCAGATAGGATATCACCGAGATTCCCCTCAACCGTAACAGGGCCATCACTGGTGCAAGGATCTTTGTAAAGACCCAAGGAGCCGTGGCAAGACCAAAGGGGTGGGCTACGAATTGAAAGTGCCCCTCCAAGACGGGCGTGCCCGGAATGAGGGAGCCTTCTTGTCCCGCGAGGGCGCCTGCCCGGACCCTATGCTGGAGCCAGAGGTCCGAAAGGAAAAGGACTTCTTTGGGAAGTAGGGCGAGCCTTATTTTTAAGGTAACAAGGAACTCTTACCTCCCGTTGCCTCAGAGATAATCTCATCAAGGCGTTTGCCAAAAAGACTGCCACCCATAAAGGGAAGCTCAGTGAGAGACCTTTTGGAAGCGGCATTCGCATTCCAAGCTTTGAGCCACATAGAGCGGCAGGGAGCCGCTAGGTGACCCACAGCAAAGTCAGAACAACGTGCTGACTGCATGGAAGCTGCGCACAGGAAGTCCCCAGCTTTAGAGCATTGGAGAGCCAGAGCAGATAGATCCTCTGGGGGGGATCCCGCTAAGATATCCTGATGGAGCTTTTGGCACCACTCCGACAGGGCCTTGGACACCCATTTCGAGGCGAAGATGGGAAGAAGAGCCAGCTGCTTCAGAGGCAAACTTAGCTAAGGATTCTACCTTCTTGTCCGTGGGATCCTTGAAGGCAGCGGCATCTGCCAGAGGCAGTGTAGTCGCATTAGAGATCCGGGAGATTGGCGGATCCACTGAGGGAGGGGAAACCACTTTAGCGACAAAGTCCTTGTCAAATGGATAACGTTCTTGAATCGTCTTGATTTCCGGGAACCTCTTGTCTGGATGTTTCCATGCAGATTCCAGAATGTCGTCAAAGTCAGCGTGAGAGCTGAACCTTTGAGGTGCTGGCTTAGCACGATGAAAGGATACTCCTGGATTGACAGCCGAAGATCCTGGGTCCTCTAAGTGAAAGGTGTCTCTTATGGCTGTCACCAATGAGTTCACCGTTGCAATTGAGTCCGAGCGGTCCTTTGAGTCAGATGCCGGCTCGGAAGCCTCGTCCACCAGGAGAATGTGAATGAGTATAGGCAGTCCTGGAGGGGGGCGACCCTGACCGGGTACGCGGCTCTGGCATGGCAGAGCGGCGACTCCAAGAACGTCCTCTGGAGGAGCGACATTTGTGCCCAGATGACAGGGGGGGGGGGGGGGTGGGACCCACGAGGGGAACGCCCACGTCTATCTGAAGACTCAATGGAAGAGTCAGACGAGGCACCCCTAGTACGCTTGTGAGAGCGTGAAGTATGTGGGGACGAGGAGCGGGCCCTCTCAGACGCCCTGCGCAGGGAAGACCCCCTTCAAGGCGGACACCACTTCCCGGGAGGCCTCAGCCACCGAACGGGAGACTTGGGTCAAGTCAGCCATATACTGGGTCAGGGAAGAAACCCAGGCTGGTGGAGCGGCTGAACCCACCGGAACCGAAAGGGCATCAGGGGGTACCAGGGGGAGCAGTGGAGCAGGGAGGGCAAGTGGGCTCAGCAGAGCCAGACATCTTGGTATTACAGTGCTTACAGACAAAATAAGTCACTGAAGCTCCAGGTTTCTATTTAGAGGGAGGAACAGCTCTGGGTACGGACATAATAAAAAAAAAAAAAGACAGGAACTTTCCCACCCTAGTCTGTGTCCCCTGGCAGCAGCAGTGAGGAGAACTCGGCTCCGTGCAGCTAGAGTGAAGGAACAGGCCAACCAATAGGAAGAGAGGGGCGTGCCTGAAGCAAGGCACTAACTAATTGGCCCCTTCTTACTGAAAATCACGCCTATGGTGCTGATTGGAGGCTGCTTCGCGCCTCTGAGAGCTCCCAGCCCTGTGGGCGGAGAAATAGACTGCCGAGAAGAAACTGTAATGGCGCCCGCTCCTTGTCCCGAGCGCACATGTCAACCACATGTGTGTTCAGGGGAATAGAGCGGGCGGCCTATACGCCGGCAGAGACTGCCAGAGAAAGTGAAAGTAAGCCGGCGCTAAAAGCGTCCGGCCCGTACCAGCGTCGCGGCTGTCAGCCGCATATAAGGCGCTGCCGGCGAAGTGAAAGCAAGCCGGCGCTGAGAGCGCCCAGCCCCTATCAGCGCCGCGGCTGACAGCCGTATATAAGGCGCTGTGGACATGGTCGCACTAAAACACACACACACCATACAGTGAAGTGCCCAATGTAAGACATATATTACATGCCCCCTCAGGTGCCACTGCTCCCCCAGAATAAAGTTCAGCCCCTGTATAAGCCAGCCCCATAACCTGAAAGGTGGGCCACAAACAGGGGGTCTCCAGAGGTTGCAATTCCGTACCGGAGAAAAAGGGGGGAAGTACTTACCTCAGTCAGAAGAACTTACCTAATGGAGTCTTCAGTCAGCTTTAGTTACCTGCATCACGCCTGGCTGCTATGCGCGAGCGAGGCGAGCAGGGAAATAGGGGGACCCGGACCCATGAGGTACCAACCCAACGCTGACCGTTGGCGAGGGGGGGGGGTGAACAGCGCATATACGCAATGTCTGTGCCCCCTTACTCGCAATGGGGAAACAGGGAACCGGAGTCCCTGAGTCCCCACCTGAAAACAGAAAAGAAAAAGGAATAAAAAACTAACATCCCTATACTAGGAAAACAAAAAAATCAGAAGACCTGGTCTGGAGAATTCCAGACCATGTCCACCTCCTTCAGACACTAAGCTTAAACTGATTAGCTCAGGGCCTGAGGGCGGGTATATCCTGCTGGGAGGAGCCGACTTTTTTTATTACCATAGTGTCACACCTCCTAGAGACAGCAGCATACACCCACGGTCTGTGTCCCCCAATGGAGCCGATAGAGAATTTTGAACATTCGTAGAAAACTTTATGCTCATATTATTATAAGCCTTCTAATGTCGTAAAAAGAAGTAAAAGAATGTTTAACAAATGATGCCAGCATAAAGTAGACATGTTGTGGATGTGAATTAATAAATAAATTTACTTGGCATGACTATTTCTCTTACAAGTACAGAGTTTCAAAACATAGCATGGCTTTATGAGGGATCAGTCCTGTCAAACTAACCTGATCAGCTTTTATGAGGAGGTGAGCTCCAGACTGGACAAGGGGGAATTGCTGGATGTCATATATCTGGATTTTTCCAAAGCATTTGATACGGTGCCACATAAAAGGTTGGTGCATAAAATGAGAATGCTTGGACTGGGGGAAAATGTGTGTAAGTGGGTAAGTAACGGGCTCAGTGATAGGAAACAGAGGGTGGTTATTAATTGTACTTATTCTGATTGGGTGACTTTTACTAGTGGGGACCACAGGGGTCAGTCTTGGGTCCTGTTCTATTTAATATATTTATTAATGACCTTGTAGAGGGGTTGAATAGTAAAGTAGCAATCTTTGCAGATTATACTAAACTCTGTAAAGCGGTAAACACTATAGAGGACAGTGCACTGTTACAAATGGATCAGGATAGTTTGGAGGTTTGGGAAGTGGCAGATGAGGTTAAACACCGATAAATGTAAGATGATGCACATGGGGAAAAAAAATCCGGGCTGGGATTATGTATTAAATGGGAGAACACTGGGGACGACTGACGTCGAAAAGGATTTGGGAGTCTCAGTTAACAGTAAATTTAGCTGTAGTGACCAGTGTCGGGCAGCTGCTGCCAAGGCAAATAAAATCATGGGGTGCATCAATAGGGGCATAGATGCCCATGACAAGGAAATAATTCTACCGCTGTACAAATCACTAGTCAGACCACACATAGAATACTGTGTACAGTACTGGGCACCAGTGTACAAGAAAGATATAGTTGAGCTGGAGAGGGTTCAAAGACGGCAACCAGAGTAATACTGGGAATGGGAGGACTACAGTACCCAGAAAGATTATCAGAATTAGGGTTATTTAGTTTAGAAAAAAGAAGACTTAGGGGAGACCTAATAACTATGTATAAATATATCAGGGGACCGTACAGAGATCTCTCCCATGATCTATTTATACCCAGGACTGTATCTATAACAAGGGGGCATCCTCCACGTCTAGAGGAAAGAAGGTTTCTACATCAGCACAGACGGGGGTTCTTTACTGTAAGAGCAGTGAGACTGTGGAATTCTCTCCCGGAGGAGGTGGTCATGGTGGACTCAGTAGGAGAGTTCACAAGGGGCCTGGATACATTTCTGGATAGTAATTACATTACAGGTTATTAATAATAGATTTATAGGGACAGAATGTTGATCCAGGGATTTATTCTGATGCCATATTTGGATTTGGGAAGGAATTTTTACCTCCAAGAGCAGGGACTCATTAGGGATATTGGTTGAACGTGATGGACTCTGGACAACCTTATGAACTATGTAACTATAGAAAAATAGTATAGAAAAACTATAGAAACATTTTCACAAAACTCGCTTCATGTATCAACAAAAATTTACCACTAATATAAAGTACTATATGTCTTGAAAAAAAAAAAAAAACAATCTCTGAATCACTTTGCCAGGTAAAAGCAGTTCAAAGTTATTGCCACTTAAATAGACACATGTCAGATTTGAAAAAAACGGACTGGGTCATAAAAAGTCCAAAACTAGCTGGGTCATGAAGGGGTTAAATATACACACACATCTGCACTAATACATACCTATGTATTAGTCCTTTACATGCATATATTGACCTTTCACTATTTTCAATGTGAATGCACATGTATGTAATGTATTACAAACAAAATAGCTACATTATAAACCCATTTGTTTTTAAAGACGAAGCTTCTTCTATAGAAGGATCCACAGCTTCTCGGTTTAGGAACAGGTTCCTGTTCTGGAGAACCTGTCCTGTATAGTACACAGAAAACCTTATGATGTTAAACGGCAATGGGTAATTAGTGTCACTGTCATTTATTTAAAAAAAAAACAAACAAAAAAAAATATTTTTACATGTCAAAAGTTCTGATCAGTTTGGGTCTTAGTGCTGAGACCCCCACCGATCAGGAGAACAAGCAGGAATAAACACCAGAGCATGCAATACTTGTCGGCTCTCATCGATATCCCTTGTCTAAGAAGCAGGGAGACAAAGATCACCGAGAGCCGGGGGGTTATGCGCCCTGCCGTGTGCTTATCTCTGCTCGTTCTCCTGATCGGTGAGGATCTCAGAGATTCCGACTCATCAAAAGTTTTGACAAGTCTCTTGTTTTTTTGGAATGACAGTGACATTACTTGTGTAATCTCATGTCCACAAGTATATGAGAAAAGACATTTACCTGACTGTGTGATGGACAATGATTCTTCAGACCAGGTGTGAGAGAGTTGGTGAGGTCTGAGGGTGATGTGAATTTTCGGTCGCCCAGTCTTTACACTTTCCTTGCCGGATTCAAATTCTCCAGGCGATTTACTGCTTCTTGCAGGAGACTGGGAAAATACACACAGGTTTTCTTTTACAAAACTTTTCTTCAAACATATATAATTTTTTAAAATCACAATTAGACATTATAAAGCCTTGTAGATCAGGCAAGTCCTAATGCAGGGACTTGGCATAGACCAGTCAATTGTCTGTAAATTTAGTATTGAAGGAGCTCTCCTGCTGGACTGTGAAGAATGCTAACTGGGGAACTATGCCAATTTGCACAAAACAAAACAACACGGTCATGGGAAAAACCTCCCAGAAGTTACCACAATGGGCTGGAGATCACACTGATAGTTTAAGCAGGGCTGGGCGGTATATACCGGTTCATACCGAATACCGAAATTTTTGTGCTGCACGATATGAATGTTTCCCCATACCGCAATACTGGTTTGGCCCCTCCCCCTCGGGAATGAATTATCAGCCCGCTGCGCTGTCCCCACATCAGGGAACTACTCACATGTCACCCGTCAGCGCTATTCTGCTCCCCCCCCCCAAATCATGTTACCTGCCAGCGCTGTTCTGCTCCCCCCCAATAAATTATCAGCCCAGCGGGGTACTACTCACATATGTCACCCGCAAGCACTGCCCTCCTCCTCTTTGATGCGGGCCACCGGCGCTGGAACTCTATACTGTACGCCAGTGGTCTCCAACCTGCGGACCTCCAGGTGTCGCAAAACTACAACTCCCAGCATGCCCGGACAGCCTTTGGCTGTCCGGGCATGCTGGGAGTTGTAGTTTTGCAACAGCTGGAGGTCCGCAGGTTGGAGACCACTGCTGTACGCTGTATCCCTATGCCCGGGCTGCAAAAGATAAACAAAATAAAATTTAACTTACCTACGTCGGCCTTACGCTGGAGACGGGAACGTCGGACAGCCATCAGCCTATCACCGGCCGCAGCAATGTACCGCCCCGGCAGGTGATAGGCTGAGCCGGCTTCTTACATGACAGTGGGCTCAGCCTATCACTGGCCGGGGCGGGACATCGCTGCGGCCGGTGATAGGCTGACGGCTTTCAGACGTTCCCGTCGCCAGCGTGAAGAAAGGAAAAAAAGAGACCGGAAGGCGGCGCCTCGTGCGTTACCCTGGATAAGGGAGGGGGGTTTTCCCTTGCGGGAAGTGATATGCAGGCTCTATAAATTAGCCGCTCACCTTGAGCATATAGGAAATATGCGTATCACCCCGTGGGGGGTTAATAGAGATGGTGTGGATCTGTGCAGCCCAAAGGTCCCAGGTGCAACTGGATGGGGTCCTGTGGATAACTGGATACGAAAAAGTGGAAAACGACCTTAGCAGCAGGCGCTCAGGATCCCAGCAGAAATAGTCACATTCAGGTCATAAAGTGGCAAAGTGCAGCAACTTTATTGATGTACAGCATTAAAACAATCACGCGTTTCGGGGTGAAACTACCCCTTCATCAGATGTACCACAGCCAATCTGATGAAGGGGTAGTTTCACCCCGAAATGCGTCATTGTTTTAATGCTGTACATCAATAAAGTTGCTGCACTTTGCCACTTTATGACCTGAATGTAACTATTTCTGCTGGGATCCTGAGCGCCTGCTGCTAAGGTTGTTTTCCACTTATTCGTATCCAGTCCCCAGCGTGAGGCCGACGTAGGCAAGTTAAAGTTTAATTTGTTCATCTTTTGCGGCTAGGGCGTAGGGATACAGCGTACAGCAGTGGTCTCAAACCTGCAGACCTCCAGCTGTTGCAAAACTACAACTCCCAGCATGCCCGGAAAGCCATTTGGATGTGGGGGCATGATGGGAGTTGTAGTTCTGCAACATCTGGAGGTCCACAGGTTGGAGACCACTGGTGTACAGTATAGAGTTCCAGCGCCGTTGGCCCGCAACAAAGAGGAGGAGGGCAGTGCTTGCGGGTGACATATGTGAGTAGTACCCCGCTGGGCTGATAATTTATTTGGGGGGGGGGGAGCAGAACAGCGCTGGCGGGTCACATGATTTTTTTTGGGGGGGGGGGGAGCAGAACAGCGCTCGCGGGTCACATGATTTGGGTGGTGAAAGAAATACCGTTATATACCGTGGAACCGCCATAAGTTAAAAAAGTACTGTGATACACATTTTTGGTCATACCGCCCAGCTCTAAGTTTAATTTAATAAAACAAATGATTGAAAGTCACTGGGGGTTGATATTGACATACTTAATGTATGGGCACTGTCATTTATATATAAAAAGAAAAAAAAATAATATTATGATACGTTATAAAGACATATCAAAAGTTTTGATCAGGCAGGGTCTGAAATCAGTAGAATGAACCAGAAGTGCATGCTTAGTATGTTCTCTCCTGACTCCCTAGGACATGTCAAAAGTTTTTGTTATAATGACAGGTACACTTTAATATCACTAGGATCTGGGTGCTGGAGGACCTGACAGCATTGCTACGGTTCTACTGGAAGATTGTGTCCACAATACAGCACTTACCATTTTGCTGGGTCCGGATACAGCCAACTCTTCAGAAATGCTACATTGTTCCCCACTCTGCTCATTAATTTGTTCAGCAATGGTTGATGGCTCAACGCTCTCAGAAAACAAGTATTCTGGAGGAGGACTCAAAGAGGTTCTGGTCTGGATAGTAGGACTTGGCGGGGCCGAGGAGCCTTCCCTGTTTCTTTTATCTGTGAATTAGGAAAAAATTACCAATTTAGCCAATAAAGAATGAGCCATCACTGGAATATTAGAAGTCACATTCCCACCACTGGTAACACTCATACAAAGCACACTGTGTTATATTGATAAAAAGGTGGGGAAAAAAGCCTAGCTGTCATGAACCCCGACAATTCCTAGAACACAAAGACAACACCACTTGGAAGATATCCAAGCTCCCGTTACCTCTACTTTGTATTTTCACGAAGGCTGCACGGTTTACCCATTAAGACCGATTGTCAAGCATGTGACCTTAGAAATAAAAAGCAGGGCACACAGAAGCCAAAGTGATCTAGTGGCCTGCCACTTTATTCTAGTGATCATCGAGTGTCCCTTTGATGAGACCACCACCAGAGATCAATGTCAATGATGGCTTCTAAATGGAATCTGTCAGCTGAAAAACAATGCACAAACTGCTGACAGTATTGTATAGCTAGTATTACAAGGAGACACATTGGCCGGCATTTATCATTGTAGGTGTAAGTGAAGCATTTATTATTGTAGGTGTAAGTGAAGCATTTATCATTGTAGGTGTAAGTGAAGCATTTATCATTGTAGTGTAAGTGAAGCATTTATCATTGTAGTGTAAGTGAAGCATTTATCATTGTAGGTGTAAGTGAAGCATTTATCATTGTAGTGTAAGTGAAGCATTTATCATTGTAGGTGTAAGTGAAGCATTTATCATTGTAGTGTAAGTGAAGCATTTATCATTGTAGTGTAAGTGAAGCATTTATCATTGTAGTGTAAGTGAAGCATTTATCATTGTAGGTGTAAGTGAAGCATTTATCATTGTAGTGTAAGTGAAGCATTTATCATTGTAGTGTAAGTGAAGCATTTATCATTGTAGTGTAAGTGAAGCATTTATCATTGTAGGTGTAAGTGAAGCATTTTTCTACACCTTTTTTTTGTGTGCTGGTAATGTGTAGGAGCGCCAAATTTATAAAAAATGGTCGCAGAGCATTTGATAAATTTTGTGCAGGTCACATTTTCTGAAATTTCTCTCTTCACATACACCAAAAAGCTAAGCTAAGCCTGGGCTGGTGTAGTTTTAGAAACTTCTCAGTGGCTTTGCGCCTTTTCACAATAAGACGCAGTTAATAAAACCCTTCCATATCATGTGTATTGCCAATATCAGTGGATTGCAACTCAAAAACAGCAGAAATGTGTAAACAAAAAGGGGCAAAAAAGGTGCAAATAAACCCTGCTTGACTTTTCTAGACACAAAAAAAAGTCTAAAGACAATGTTAAATGTCAGCAATAGGGCTTTTTTTTATAATTTTTTTTTTTTGCCACTGGAAAGTGTCAGGTATTCTGAAGCCTCTTCAAGTGCCCTGACCTCAAACGCTTCCCTGCTCCCCCTTCCTCCCAGATTGACTGACAAAAAAGGTCCTGTCTAAATCTCATGCAGGAGGTGTGCTTTTATATTGTGATGCATGTGCCCAATGCAGGGAAACCAACCGCTTGTCACAATATAAAGGCACAGTGCATACATAAGATTTAGAAGGGCTTGTTGCTGGGAGCCAAGCCCTTTCTGTCAATCAAGGTGGGAGAGGGAGAACGAGCGGTGTTCCGACCCATGGCACTTCAGAGGCTTGAGAACACCTCTCTGACACTTGCTTGTGGCAGAAAGAAAGTATTTTTTTTACCATTTTAGAAGCATGGACAGCTACATCTAAGGTACTGTGTGTCTCACTGTAACCCTAGCTATACAACACTGTCAGCAGTTTGTGCCGGGTTTCTAAGCAGACATATTCCCTTCTAAAGAACATAAGAACTGCACCGGAAACCTCCTGGCATCACCAATGTTCCCAAATAAGCCATCCTGCATGATGTTCTAATTTTTATTATCTGATAGGACTTAATTAGGTAAATAAATATACTTATGCTCTGTTGTGTGTAAATACTTCCCCATAAGTATAAGACATAAGTCCAGCGGTGGCACCAAATATATTACAAAACTGCCAATAGGTCACTGTTTTGTAGTAAAAAGCCTGGAAATAAATGCCTGATATACCAAGTACTAACAACAGCCTTAGTGGAGGTGCACGCTGAGCACCCTGTGATGTCTAACAGCGTCTCCCTGCATACTCGCTTGGAGCAGCAAAATAATTGAAGAGCCGAAGTGGCGGTAAGTGCACGCAGTAGTTCTCTTTGTTATATTTACTACCCCATGTTGCTCTCATAGCCAGATTACTCTGTCTAGAATTGCAGGTGTACCTTGTAGAAAATCAATTTTTTTCTGTTTTTCGGGAGAAAAATATGTAATGAAAATGCACAGGTTTACAGCAGGAATGGCAACAAATATCTTTATTATTATTTGATGTGGTGACAAACTTTCCACAGATCTCACCTTCTTCGGCAGCTTGTGGATCCTCAGTACTTTGGCCCTTGGTTTTTACCCTTTGATTATCCCAAGCAGCTAAAGCCTGCTTTTCAATTTGCCTAATTTCCAGCTCTTCGGCATCCAACCTCCTTTTCCACTCCAGAAGCTCCTGTGCATGTAACCTTCTTTGCACCAGCTGCTGTTCCCGCTTGGTCAAGAATCTAGAGATACATTTGAATCAGACCTTAACCTCATTACAGTAAAAATCACCCAGGAGGGGAAAGGATGAGGGGACAGCAAGCAGAGGAGGGAGGAGAAAAGAGACACAACATTGCATGCGCGGCTTTCACTAGCCCCACCCAACAGCACACTGTCATGCCCCCAGGATTCATCAACATAGCACTTCCCTCCCCTTCACACGGTGCAGAGAGCAGAGGGAGTGCCGTTACCTGAGCAGATGGCGGCAGATATAGAGCTGGAATTTGGGGTGAAGTTTGGGAAAGCACACACTGAGAGAGGCCCAGTGCTGGGGCGTAAAGACAGAGAAGAAGCAGTGAACAGGGCAGATGTCTCTATAAGAAAAGGAGCGAGAGTTTACCAAGGAGACGAAAGAGTGAGACAGAGTAACAGTGGAACAGCCAAAAAAGCCGCAAGAGGACCTCAATAGGGATCCTGGAGGATGGCAAGCAGGGTGCAATTGAGAGAGTCAAGAAAGTTGTAGCTTATTGGTGATGGATAGTTCTATTTTCTTCAAAATAAAAATATGGCAGAAAGTGACTTTCAATAACATCAGGAACATTTTCATAATGAAAGGAACTTCTACAAAATGTTTAGGAGACCCAAGGCAATTCAAAGCATTGAAAGCACAGAACATGTGATCAAGACTGACAAATACAAAATGAAGATGAAAACTATACTAGAAAAGGGAGGACGCACAGAGGCATAACTAAAAATGAAAACTGCCTAGCAAAGCACATACAGTGAGCAAATACTACTTCATATTTTGACAAATAATAAATCACAAGAGCGTTTATACTAATGGATATTCTACAATGTATGAAAACAAGAAATTATAGTTACTTGGCATCCATGTGGCTATGCATTTTGCGCAGTTTCTGCATGATGCTGCTAGTCTCACTACCAGAGACTGACACCGGGGATGGACTACGGCTCTCAGCATCGGAGGGATCGTGGCTGGATAATGGACTAGGCTGAATGTCCCCCTCGCTGGGTGGCTCCTGGGTAACCTTAAAATGCAAAATGTTTATCCCAATTTGTTTCATTACATTTTTGACTGTTATTTTCCAAAACAACAGCAAATTTAATGGATGGGCTATGTAATTATTCACACTGTACACAGGAACAGATTGAAAGGACACAACAATCTGCTGACAGAAAGCTCACCAGCTGCCCACTTTCTGCTGACTTGAGTTTCTCCTGGAGCCTCAGGGTGCTGTTCTGGATCCGCTGTATCTCCTCCTGCTGTTTCAGGATAAGCTGCCTCTCTCTACGAGCTGCTTTATTTGCTTCTTGTAGACGTTTGATCTCCGCCTGAAGAAGACATTTAAAATATAAAAAATCACAGAGAAAGCCAAATCAACAACTACAGAAATCTACTACTAAATAGTGGCCATACCTGCTCCTGCTGCAGTCTTAGCAAAAGACCACGCTGCCGCTTCCTTAATGGGGGCATTTTATCATCCTCTCCTTTATCACGGAGACGTCTGAAATTCATATAAAATGGTCAAGTTTGGTATATAAGCATTAGATCAGGTGACTGGATGGCTGTAAAGTTTCAAGCGCAAACTTTATATTAATGACTCAAGATTAGCGAATTTACAGTACAAATCGCCAAATTCGAACCTCAAGCATCAATGATTGATTCATTTTTTTAAAGTGCATCGTATAAATAAGGAGATATTTTAACACTTACCGTACAATCTCTTTCTCGAAGGATCCATTGGGGGACACAGACCGTGGGTGTATGCTGCTGTCTCTAGGAGGTATGACACTATGGCAACAAAGAAGTCGGCTCCTCCCAGCAGGATATACCCGCCTCCAGGCCCTGAGGTAATCAGTTTTAGTATCAGAGCAATAGGAGAGGACCGACAGGTCAAGGAAAAAACACGAACTGTCCGAGAACCAGAAGAAAAGATATAACTGAACACACCCTCGGACAGAGAACCAAAGAGAAACCCAAAAGGGCGTGAGCTGTGTCCCCCAATGGATCCTTCGAGAAAGAGATTTTACGGTAGGGATGTACAGGAAGGAACACCCCCGAAAAAAATGAGGGGGAAAACGAAGCCGCCATAGAAGGGACCGACAAGACTGACGAGAGAGAACGATCTTGCGACCTGTCACACCAGAAGAAAATCACCAGTTGAAGAAGTCGGTGATGAAACTGGGCAAATGGCACGGCCTCCACCAATCGACCCAGGACATCCATGCAAAAGCGAATGGAAACATGAGCAGGGAGCCGAAGTCACCAGACTCTTGAAAAGCGGGCAGAGGCCGCATTGAACTGGAGCCCCAGGAGAGCGGTTGGGCTTGTCCCAAATGACCATCCAACCGAAGTGAGACAAGGTCCAGAGGTTGAGACTAAGACTCTCCAGGATCTGGGTCCTGGCTGGAGCTCAGATCAGGAGGTAGTCCAAATAAGGAATCATGGAAACAACTGTTGTCCGTAAAAAGGCTATCACAGGCACCAGGACTTTGGTAAAGGTTCGCGGAGAAGTGGCCAGACCGAAATGGATAGCCACAAGCAGAGCGGAGATACCGCTGATGACCGGGAAACAATGAGAAGTGGAGGCAGGCATCCTTGATGTCCACCGAGGAACGAAAACTCCCCTTGAACCATGGACGCCAGCACCGAACGCAGAGACTCCATTCGGGATGGGAACGCAAGATGCTGGCTGAGATACTCGAGAACCAAGACTGGGCGAACAGAAACGCCTTTCTTGGAGACCACAGAGTGGTTGGAATAAACCTCGAAAACATTCCCCTGAAGCTGCATGTCCAGGCATCCCGGAGGGTAAGAGACGACCAACCACCCGAGAGAGGTCGGCGGGTGGGGGCAACTCTTCAGGCTGAGGAAGGCCTACGGGTGCATGATGGGGCCGCCAAACGGCCGGAACGGATAGCTAACCTCCGGGAGGAATGGGATCGGAAAGAGGAGCCCTCTTCCCATGAAGGCGCCTGGCTGGACCCTTTGTTGGTACCAAAGGTCCGCAGAACCGGAAGGAGAACTTACGACGGAAAGCAGTTCTGTGAGTCTTACCACAGGTAATAAAGAACTCTTTTTCCGCCCGTCTCCTCACTTCCTGAAGGTGGCGTCCGCATTCCAGGCTTAAAGCCACATGAAGGGACGCCACATGAAGGGACGGTGGCTACCAGGTAGCTTGTGGTAAAGGCAGCACAGTGGCTGCACATGGAAGCAGAACACAGAAAAATCTCCGGCTGCGGAGCATCGGAGAGCTAGATTAAATAAATTCTCTGGAGGGATCTTGAAGACTACCCTGGCGGAGTTGGAAGACCATACTAAAAAGGGCCTTTGACATCCAGGCAGAAGCAAAAGCAGGAAGAACCTGCCGCCTCAAGGGCAGAGATTGCCAAAGTATCCACCTTCATGTCCGCTGGATTCTTGAAGGCAGCCACATCAGCCAACGGCCGGGTAGGCGCCTTAGAGAGGCGGGAGACCGGCGGATCCACAGTTGGAGAGGAGGTCCGCCGAGCAATGAGGTCCTTGGCAAAGGAATACCGTGCTTGAACCTTCTTCGTTTCCTGAAACTTCTTGTCAGGGTGACTTCAGGCGGATACCCACAGCGTGAGAGCTGAAAGTCTTGAGTGCCAGTCGGGCACAAAGAAAGGAGACTTCTGGAGCCACGTCCGAAGTTCCTGGGTCCTTTAGATGGAAGGTGTCTCTTATGGCCGCAACAACTGAGTACACCACATCAGGCACGTCCGTGCGGTCCTCTGAGTCCGAGGCTAAATCAGACACCTCATCCACAAGTTCTCCAGGTGAATGGGAACGAGGTGAGGCAGCCCTGGAAGAGGTCGGACACGATGAAAGGAAACTTCTGGACCACGCCCGAAGTTCCTGGGTCCTTTAGCTGGAAGGTGTCTCTTATGGCCGCAACCAATGAGTACAACACATTAGGCACATCTGTGCGGTCCTCTGAGTCGGAGGCCAAATCAGGAACTTCTTCCACAAGTTCTCCAGGTGAATGGGAACGTGTAAGGCGGCCCTGGAAGAGAGTACGCGGGTCTGGAGAGCCAGAGTGGCGACCCTGGGAGCATACTCCAGAGGAGTGACGCTTGCTACAGGTCGGAGTAACGGGGCAATGCCTGCGAGGGGAGCACCCGTGCCTGCCAGAAGACTGGGGATGAGTCTGATGACACACCCCTATGATGCTGCGAGAGCGTCAGAATAGGGGGAGAGTGGGACCCTCCGGAGGGCCGGTGTAGGGAGGGCCTCTCCAAGGCAGTCACCACATAACGGGAGACCTGAGCCAAGTCGGCTATAGACTGGGAGAGGGAGGGAACCCAGGCAGGAGGGGCGGCCGAACCCACCGGGTCTGGAAGAAAGACTGGGGTAGAATAGCAGGGGGGTCTGGGGGAGCAGTGGAGCAGGCAGAACAAGTGGTTCAGCAGAACCAGACAGTTTAGAGTTACAGGATTAACATATTAAAGGAGTGGCTAACACTCCAGTTAACTGTTTAGAGGGAGGCCGTTCTGGGCCTCTCTCACCCAAGACTGTGTTCTATTTCACTGTGTTGCTGATACAGTCTGCGTATCTTACTGTTTCACATGCCTTGAGATCCCCATAGACCACAATGGACCTATTTTAAAATAAAACCACAACACTGTAACACACTGTCCCACCCCGGGCCTGAAACATGTGGTGGTCTCCAGGCTGTCAGAGAGGAGAAATGCCGGCCAATAGCACCTAGAGACAGCAGCATACACCCATGGTCTGTGTCCCCCAATGGAGCCGATAGAGAAAAATGGCATTTCCGGAGAATCGATACACTTGAAAAGCAGTGCTACTTTTTCTAAAGCTGCTGTTGCTTTCAGCTTTGGAGGTTCGTACTGCAGAAATGTAAGCAGTGAGTTAGGGCAGAAAATGATTCAAGTTCCAAACCAGTCAGAGATACCACCATCACTGTCTGGGCTCTAATCATTTTCATAAGAGTGGATTTCCTATTATATTATGACATCCCCTTTTATATGCCCTATTGACGTATACGGACATCTTCTGTCAGTCTGCAAAGTGGGTATAATGGTATATATTTATTATAAAAACTACATCCTTATACAGTGACCCCTCGACCTACGATGGCCCCGACATACGATCATTTCAACAGCCGTTGGCTGTCCGGGCATGCTGGGTGTTGTAGTTATGCAACATCTGGAGGTCTGCAAGTTGTAGACCACTGTCCTATACTTTACATTGCACGGATCCCTCAACATACGATGGTTTCAACAAACGATGGTCCATTTGGAACGGATTACCATTGTATGTTGAGGGACCACTGTACATAGAAACAATTTCTCCTCGTACAATAGGGATTCTTATTTTTACCTCTTTTGGTGTTCAAGCCATGCAAGTTCTGCTTTTGTCTTGTCTTTTAGCGCTTTCTGGCGCAGACGAAGAAGAGCAGCTTGGTGGGCTGAGCGCATCTCTCCTTCCTGCATGTACTGGCGAACCATCTCCATGGTAAACTTCCAGAAACTGTCTTGTCCACTGGAAAAAGGACCACTCATCTCCTGTGTAAAGGACACATCAATATTAAAAGGCGAGAAGGAGAAAAAAAAGTGCAAATCACTTATCAATCAGTAGTCACTGAGCTTTACCTTTTCAGGAGTACTTTCTTCATCAGATTCATGTCGACGGCTCCGTTGTCTCTCCAAGCTCCCTCGTCGGTGGGACTCAGAAGGCAGCAGGGAACGGAATGATAACTCCTCAATGCCCTCTTCATTTCTAGGCTCTGCAGAGCTTGCACCTTAAAGAGAAAAAAGGGACATTGTTTACAAACTTTAGCATCTAAGACAGTTTTCAAATATTCAACACAGATTGGCTTTAAAAAGGTCCTGGGCGGACTTGAACGTTGCATTATATTTTTAGTGTACATCTGCTTCCTCTACAGAGTTTACTATATATCAAGTCAGAGGTTACAATTATCTATACAGACTACGAACTGCTTGTGATTCTACACGTTTTAACACTGAATGTAAATAAAATTCACACTTGCTGGCAATCTGGAGTGCCATGGGTTATTCTCATTGATTTCAGACTTTGATCCTTCCACAGGCACCCTACTTATACTGACGGGTGTGTAGGACCATTTCTACTTGTGTTGTCAACTATATGTCTAACAACACAAACCTTTGTCATCAATGGACAAGCTGGTGTCTCCCTTTGTTGCACTGCGTTCTGGAGTAGGCAATTCCTCAGAAATGCTCCCCTCTGCGGTCCTGTGACTTGGTGTTTCCTCTTTGATTGATGACGCTGGTTGACTGTCCTGCTCACTACTACTGCTGCTGCTGCAAAACATTTGAGAGAGGAAAGAACTTAAAGGGGTACTCTGGCCCTAAGACATCTTATCCCCTATCCAAAGGATAGGGGATAGGATGTCTGACCGCGGGGGTCCTGCCGCTGGGGACCCCCTGCAATCTTGCATTCGGCACCCACCCCTTTGAGCTGCACACCGCACTGCCAGCTCACAAACTGCTGGATGCCGACCAGGGGGCCGGAGTATCGTGACTAGAGATGAGCGAACTTACAGTAAATTCGATTAGTCACAAACTTCTCGGCTCGGCAGTTGATGACTTATCCTGCATAAATTAGTTCAGCTTTCAGGTGCTCCCGTGGGCTGGAAAAGGTGGATACAGTCCTAGGAGACTCTTTCCTAGGAATGTATCCACCTTTTCCAGCCCACCGGAGCACCTGAAGGCTGAACTAATTTACGAAGGATAAGTCATCAACTGCTGAGCCGAGAAGTTCGTGACAAATCGAATTTACTGTAAGTTCACTCATCTCTAATCGTGACATCACGACTCCGCCCCCGTGTGGTCACCCCCCACCTCGGCTATGCAAGTCTATGGGCGTGACCCCCGCGGTCAGACATCTTATCCCCTATCCTTAGGGCCGGAGTACCCCTTTAACTGCAGTTTAGAGAAGACTATTTTCCCATCATTTTGTATTTAGCACACCATACCTGTGTGACTGCTCTTTGAAGCTGGACACGCTGCTGGGAGGTAGAGAAGATGGGGAGGCAGAACGAGAGCCTTTTTTTCTGTAAAGAAAAATACTTGTGTGTGACAAACAAACCTCTAAACTGCTGTCGGCTAATTTATCTGGAAGACTAAAGAACACAGAAGCATAAAATACCTGGTCCCGTGGGATCGTTGCCGTTTTTGCTGGTCTGAAGGAGATGAAACAGCATGATCGGAGCTGGCTGGAGACAAGTAACTACGGTCTGGCTCCTAATTAGAGAAAAACAAATGTAACCATTTTAGTACACTTATCTAAATAGCAAATATATTGCCCTATTCTTGTCACATACTGAACCCTACACTTAGAGAAAATGTACTAAATCAGATGATTATAACGTACCCAATCAATATATCTCTAGCACTGTACGTCTCTGTTTTCATTTACATTACTGATGTCAAAATGGTTTCCCTCAGCCCTCTAGTATCATTTCTTTTTTATAAATACAGCAAAAGTAGCACAGTCTGCAGCAATATTCTTGTCGTCAAAAAGACCAGAACCCTTTTGGACCCCATAAAGGTTAATAGATCCCATCAGTATACACTGGTTTCCACTTGTCTGCTCTGGCAATCCCTGTGTGTTAGAAGTAGGGATGTCCCGATACCATTTTTTTAAGAACAAGTACGAGTACAAATACTTTAATTCTAGTACTCGCCGATACCAAGTACGAGTACTTATATTTTAGAGGGAATCTGACACCAGGGTGACCCGCTTTCTGGCGCTGCTTACCGTATGATATGTGGGTTCCTTGTTGTGTACAATGGAGGCGGCTGCTGTAGTATGAGCCAAGATTTCTCTCTTCTCCATTGGACAGAACAGGGAATTTGCATTGGCGGCGAGACCGATGTCTACGGAACGATTGCGCTGATGTTCATATGGTGAGCAACGGTAGAAACCGGGTCACCTGACCTATCTACCTATAAATTCAAGTTAGTGCAGGTGACCCTGCTGTAAGATTGCCTTTAATAGTAGGTAGTATCCCCTTGTAGGTAGTATAGATAGTTGCAGACATTAGAAGAAGCCCCCCCCCCCTTGTAGACAGTGTCCCCATGTAAACAGCAGACCCCTCCTTGTAGACAGTGCCCCCTTGTAAACAACAGCCCCCCCTTGTAGACAGTGCCCCCTTGTAAACAGCAGCCCCCCCCCCCCATATAGACACTGCCACATTGTAAACAGCAGCCCCCCCTTACAGACAAAGCCCCCTTGTAAACAGCAGGCCCCCCTCTTGTAGACAGTACCCCCTTGTAAACAGCAGCCCCTCCCTTGTAGACAGTGCCCCCTTGTAAACAGCAGCCCCCCCTCTTGTAGACAGTGCCCCCCTGTAAATAGCAGCCCCCTCTTGTAGACAGTGCCCCCCTGTAAATAGCAGCCCCCCTCTTGTAGACAGTGCCCCCCTGTAAACAGCAGCCCCTCTCTTGTAGACAGTGCCCCCTGTAAACAGCAGCCCCCCTCTTGTAGACAGTGCCCCCCTGTAAACAGCAGCCCCCCTTGTAGACAGTGTCCCCTTATAAACAGCATCCCTCCCTTGTAGACAGTGTCCCCTTGTAAACAGGAGCCCCCTTGTAGACAGTGCCCCCTTGTAAACAGCAGCCCCCCTTGTAGACAGTGCCCCCTTGCAAACAGCAGGCCCCCCTTGTAGACAGTGCCCCCTTGTAAACAGCAGCCCCCCCTTGTAGACAGTGCCCCCTTGTAAACAGCAGCCCCCCCTTGTAGACAGTGCCCCCTTGTAAACAGCAGCCCCCCCTTGTAGACAGTGCCCCCTTGTAAACAGCAGCGCCCCCCCCCCCCCCTGCAGACAGTGCCCCCTTGTAAACAGCAGCAGCCCCCCCCCCCTGGTAGACAGTGCCCCCTTGTAAACAGCAGCAGCCCCCCCCCCTTGTAAACAGCAGCAGCCCCCCCCCACTTGTAGACAGTGCCCCCATGCAAACAGCAGGCCCCCCCCTTGTAGACAGTGCTCCCTTGTAAACAGCAGCCCCCCCTTGTAAGCAGCCCCCCCTTGTAGACAGTGCCCCCTTGTAAACAGCAGTCCCCCCCCCCTGGTAGACAGTGCCCCCTTGTAAACAGAAGCCCCCCCCCCTTGTAGACAGTGCCCCCTTGTAAACAGCAGCCCCCCCTCTTGTAGACAGTACCCCCTTGTAGACAGTGCCCCCTTGTAAACAGCAGCCCCACCCCCCTTGTAATCAGCAGCCCCCCACTTTTAGACAGTGCCCCCTTGTAAACAGCAGCCCCGCCTCCTTGTAAACAGTGCACCCCTTCTAGACAGCGCCCCCAGGATAGTTGCTCGCCTGCGGTTGCCGTTCCGCTGCCCCATTCTCCCGTCAGCATCATGGTGTCCTATGGAAGATCATGTGACATACGTCACTCTGCTTCCTCTGTAGCGTTACGCTGGGCGCAGTGGGGGAAGTGGAGTGACGTGTGTGCCACATGATCCTCCATAGGACGCCATGATGCGGACGGCAGAACGGGGCATTTGATTGCTGCACTGCAGTAGGTATCGGCCTTGGTATCGGGGACATCAAACGAGTCCCCGATACCATGCAGATGCCGGGGATCGGCCCCGCTACCGATACTAGTATCGGGACATCCCTAGTTAGAAGGGTTTCTTGATAATAAGCTGATCAGAAAGTCTTTATTGCTGGAACTCCCAGTTATCATGCGCATTTGTTATGTATCACTGAGCGGCATATTGATCATTGTATTTGGATTTCTCCCTATTTTGATGATCATATTGGATTTAGGATTTAGCACCAATGCACTTTTTGACCCTCTACACCAGTGGTCTCCAAACTGCGGTCCTCCAGATATTGCAAAACTACAACTCCCAGAATGCCCGGACAGCCGTTGGCTGTCCGGGCATGCTGGGAGTTGTAGTTTTGCAACATCTGGAGGGCCGCAGTTTGGAGACCACTGCTCTACACAAATGACACTTTTTGTCGTGCATCTTAGTTATAAGCTTTGCGATGGCTGTGATTGTCAGCCCAAACCCCCCTGCATGGTGACGTCTGTTGTTCTGAAGATCTGTGCGCGCTGGCTTCTTCATTGTAACGCCTCCTCCCTCTCTGCTGAGCCTGCGACGCTGTAAAAAGGAGTGCCACTCTGCAGAATGACGACTGTGGCTTTTGCACATACTTTATAAGGGGTTATCCAGGAGAAACTTTTTTCTATATATATCAACTGGCTCCAGAAAGTTAAACAGATTTGTTAATTACTTCTATAAAAAAATCTTAATCCTTTCAGTACTTATCAGCTGATGAAGTTGAGTTGTTCTTTTCTGTCTAAGTGCTCTTTGATGACACGAGTCTCGGGAACCGCCCAGTTTAGAAGCAAATCCCTATAGAAAACCTCTCTACTCTGTGCAGTTCCCAAGACAAGCAGAGATGTCAGCAGAGAGCACTGTTGCCAGACAGAAAACAACAACTCAACTTCAGCAGCTGATAATTATTGAAAGGATTAAGATTTTTTAATAGTAATTTACAAATCTGTTTAACTCTCTAGAGCCAGTTGATATAAAAAAACTTTCTTCCTGGAATACCCCTTTAATAAAGGTTTTCTACACCAGACAACCTCCTTACAAGGCTATTTTTTTATGACAAGCAATGTATGTGTCCCGTATACTAAGTAGGGATCGACCGATTATCGGTATGGCCGATATTATCGGCCGATAATCACGATTTTGGGCATTATCGGTATCGGCAATTACCTTGCCGATAAGCCGATAATGCCCCGCCCACACCGCGAAAGCACCCCCCCCCCCCCCGACCACCACCGTAGTGCTGGGCGGTATACCGGTATGAACCGGATACCGTTTTTTTTTCTCCCACGGTATGGATTGGGCCCCTCCCCCACCCTCTGAGTCAATAAAAAAAATTAAAACCAAGCAAATACTCCTAAGTGTCTCAGGGCAAAACAATGAAAATTACAATTTTAGGGACACGTCCCCAAGGACTGCCCTAAACTAGAGACTGCTTAACTAAATTATTAAAACTTAACTTTTATTACAACCACTTAATTATAAATTGTGCTTTTGGTACCATAGTGAAAAAATTTTAAAAAGTCCGTTCATCCACTGTGTGACTACAACATAGGTCAAAATTGCCCATATGTCTTGTGATCAGTGTCACAGTGGGAAGGTCTAGTTAAGCCAGACAGTGTCGCCACCGCTGACTAGAGAAACCCCCACCCTGTTCAAATCTTGCTATTGTGTCACTAGGATGCCGATTTATAAAAACATTATAGCCCCTCCTGCTGACGTTTCGCCAGTGTACCCTGGCTTTTTCAAAGAAGTGAGGTCCTCAACCGGTCCGCGCTGTCCTTCTCCAGGGGTCCTCTTCTCCACTCCGGGCAGGTTCCAGCCTAGTACGCTGCATAGACGCCGCTACGCCGTGACGTCAGGTGCGTCGCTGCGCAGCGGTGTCTATGCTGTGTTACTAGGCCGGAGCCTGCCCGGAGTGGAGAAGAGGACCACCGGAGAAGAAGTACAGCCAGGACCGATTCACCCTCCACCCGGAATGCCGCCGGACACTACAGGAAGGATGGATGGCCCGGACCACCCTGACAGGTAAGGGGAGAGAAGCGGGTGGCGGCGGCGGCCTATGGCACCGCAAAAGCCACTGCAGTGCATTGATTTAAAGCGCCCGCTTTAAATCAATGATCTGCAGCGGTGTCGCGGGGGGATAAATAGCCAATAATTTATACCGGAGTATCGGTATAAGTTATCGGCTATCGGCCCTAACCTCCACCGATTATCGGTATCGGCCCTAAAAAAACGATATCGGTCGATCCCTAATACTAAGGCTGATCTTATACCTCAGATACCAAATAAGTCTCTGAGGGGGAGTAATGGGACATTTATCACCCTTGAAGAGACCAAAAGGATATCAATTACTTTTTTTGACTTGAAGGTGAAACACTGAGCATTTTGACTACAGCATGAACCAGACTAAAAATGCTGACTGCTCTTTACCTCATGTAGTCTGTTTATATTCTGGGAGGCACATGACTCTATTGTCTTTTGAAAGCGTTGAAGCATTTCTGCTTGTGTCTGGGAGAAAGTAAAAAACATGAATAAGAAAGTACTCACTAAAAACAGGTAATGCCATTTACCGTGCTCTAGTGACATGTTAGACTCTCACCTTTGCTGCTATCTGTCGAGCCTCCTCCAGCTGTCTCATACTTGCTTGCGCTTCCTGCTCCGCCTGCTGCCTTAGTGCAGCCATATTTTGCTCATGACGTTGTTGTTGAGCCTACAAATGCAACAAACGTCACATATAAAATAAAATATAAATTAACTTTTAGGACATTTTATTAAAGGGGTACTCCACTGGAAAACATTTTCTTTTAAATCAACTGGTGCCAGAAAGTTAAACAGATATGTAAATTACTTCTATTAAAAAATCCCGATCCTTTCAGTACTTATCAGCTGCTGTATAATACACAGGAAGTGCTTTTCTTTTTGAATTTCCTTTCTGCCTGACCACAGTGCTCTCTGCTGACACCTCTGTCAATTTTAAGAACTGTCCAGAGTAGTAGTAAATCCCCATAGCAAACCTCTCCTGCTCTGGACAGTTCCTGACATATAGACAGAGGTGTCAGCAGAGAGCACTGTGGTCAGGCAGAAAGGAAATTGAAAAAGAAAAGAACTTCCTGTGGAGCATACAGCAGCTGATAAGTACTGGAAGGATTGGGATTTTTTTTTAATAGAGGTAATTTACAAATCTGTTTCTGGCACCAGTTGATTTAAAAAAAAAATGTTTTCCAGTGAAGTATCCCTTTAAAGGTTATCTGTCCGCTGTATTTGCTACTATGAGCTGCATTCAATAGCTGTTGGGGTATAAAAGCAAATTGTACCTTTTCTAGAGCAGATAATGGTTGCGAAAATTATACAATCTCTTTTTTTCATTTCTCAGCAAGTGTGAAGGCAACGGAGGCTTTGTATTCAATAATTGCAATTAAAAACCTGAACGTGTGAACACGCCTTTAAAGGGGTACTCCGGTGAAAACCTTTTTTCTTTTAAATCAACTGGTGGCAGAAAGTTAAACATATTTGTAAATTACTTCTATTAAAAAATCTTAATCCTTCCAATACTTATTAGCTGCTGAATGCTACAGAGGAAATTCCTTTCTTTTTGGAACACTGATGACATCACGAGCACAGTGCTCTCTGCTGACATCTCTGTCCATTTTAGCAACCATGCATAGCAGATGTATGCTAAGGGCAGCATGGTGGCTCAGTGGTTAGCACTGCTGCCTTGCGGTGCTGGGGACTTGGGTTCAAATCCACCAAGGACAACAATAAATGAAGCGTTTTTATTATTATAATAACGTCAGTAGAGACAACTGTGCTCGTGAGGTCATCAGAGAGCATTCCAAAAAGAAAAGAATTTCCTCTGTAGTATTCAGCAGCTAATAAGTACTGGAAGGATTAAGATTTTTTTAATAGAAGTAATTTACAAATATGTTTAACTTTCTGCCACCAGTTGATTTAAAAGAAAAAAGCTTTTCACTGGAGTACCCCTTTAAATGTATATATTCAAATGTATAGTATCTGCTGCAGATTAGAAGCAGTGTTCAATCATAATACATTGAAATATGCAGCAGATTCTGTACGTGTCAATGCACCCTAATGAAGGAAGCGGCTGGTATAACCAATTTGGTCTGTTAGAGTGTGGAGTTGGCTACAAAAGACATCCAACAACTGAAACTGATAGCAGGGGTACAACTCCTGTCTGTGCCCATGTTATCAATATCAATCCATGGGGACTGTATAATTCCCATGACATACTTTATCATGAAGTAGGAAGGAGCTAAAAAATAATAATAAATGACAGGTGAAACAAACAAAATCAGCCAGGAACAGCTATCATAGCGGCATGTAGGCGCCACCAATTATAACTCAAGCAGCATCTCCAAATTGGGCTATTGTAAAACCTTCTATGTTCACTGAGTGGTTACATCTTGTCCAAAGCCATACCTGGTAGACAACTAGTAGTGTATGTGTGTATGTATGTGTGTATGTGTGTGTGTGTGTGTGTATGTGTATGTATATATATGTGTGTGTATGTATGCGTGTGTGTGTGTATGTGTATGTATATATATGTGTGTGTATGTATGCGTGTGTGTGTGTGTGTATGTATGCGTGTGTGTATGTGCGTATGTGTGTATGTATGTGTGTATGTATGTGTGTATGTGTGTGTGTGTATGTGTGTGTGTATGTGTGTGTGTATGTGTGTGTGTATGTATGTATGTATGTATGTATGTATGTATGTGTGTGTGTGTGTGTGTGTGTGTGTGTGTGTGTATGTGTAACCAGCAATATCGTTGTGCCTGCCACACAGTAGGGGTCTTAAAATAATCACTTATATCACAACGATATGGCTCTGCCTATAAAAAAAAAGACGCACAGTCAACATTTGGACGTACCTTTCTCTTTGTGTGCCAGTCTCTGAGATCGGCACTTGAGATGTCAGTGTGGTAGAAGTGACCCGTGATTCATCACAGTATATGTATGTCTATGTAAACCATAGGTATATAAATCTGACTCCTTAGTGGTGGTGTTGCCCCTTGTTCTATAGCAATGGTCTCAATACTCTAGGAATTATAGCATCAAAACAGTTGGATAGGCATAGATCAGTGTTTCCCAACCAGGGTGCCTCCAGCTGTTGCAGAACTACAACTCCCAGCATGCCCGGACAGCCGTTGGTTGTCCGGGCATGCTGGGATTTGTAGTTTTGCAACAGCTGGAGGCACCCTGGTAGGGAAACGCTGGCATAGATCAACCCCTTAACGACCAAGAACGTATATTTATGTCCTTGGCCGGCTCTCGCGATAAAACGCGGTGTCACGGGGTGACCCAGCGTCATATCAGGTCGGTCCCGGGACCCGGGGCTAATAGTGCGCGGCAGTGATCGTGATGCTGCACGCTATTAACCCTTTAGACGCGGCGTTCAAAGTGAACGCCGCATCTAAAACGAAAGTGAAAGCTGCCCGGCTGCTCAGTGGGGCTGATCGGGACCACCGTAGTGAAAATGCGGTGTCCCGATCAGCTGGGACACGAGCGGTGGTCCTCTTACCTGCCTCCGGCATGTCCCCTTGGTGATTGATTGCTCCAAGCCTGAGATGCAGGCTTGAGCAATCGACCGCCGATAACACTGATGACTGCAAAGCTATGGCTTTGCAGTGAACAGTGCTGGCAATCAGTGTGTGCAGTGTTATAGGTCCCTATGGGAGCTATAACACTGCAAAAGAAAAGTGTAAAAAAAAAAGTTAATAAATGTGATTTAACCCTTTCCTTATAAAAGTTAAAATCACCCCCCTTTTCCCATAAAAAAAAACACCATGTAAATAAGAATAAATATAAACATGTGGTATCGCCGCGTGCGTTAATGTTCGAACTATAAAAATATATCATTAATTAAACTGCACGGTCAATGACGTACACGCAAAAAAATTCCAAAGTCCAAAATAACGTATTTTTGGTCGCTTTTTATATCATGAAAAAATGAATAAAAAGCGATCAAAAAGTCCTATCAATACAAAAATGGTACCACTAAAAAAGTCAGATCATGGCGCAAAAAATGAGCCCTCAAACCGCCCCGTATACGGAAAAATAAAAAAAGTTATAGGGGTCAGAAGATGACAATTTTAAATGTATAAATTTCCGTGCATGTAGTTATGATTTTTTCCAGAAGTACAACAAAATCAAACCTATATAAGTAGGGGATCATTTTAATCGTATGGACCTACAGAATAAAGATAAGGTATCATTTACCGAAATATGCACTGCGTAGAAACGGAAGCCCCCAAAAGTTACAAAATGGCGTTTTTACTTCAATTTTGTCGCACAATGATTTTTATTTCCGTTTCGCTGTAGATTTTTGGGTAAAATGACTGATGTCACTGCAAAGTAGAATTGGTGGCACAAAAAATAAGCCATAATATGGATTTTTAGGTGCAAAATTGAAAGGGTTATGATTTTTATAAGGTGAGGAGGAAAAAACGAAAGTGCAAAAAACTAAAAACCCTGCGTCCTTAAGGGGTTAAAGGCCACTGCTCTACAATATAATGTGGAGATCTGAAACACGCAAAGAAGATTACAAACATTTTGGAAGATAAGTCTATCTGTATTTTACAAAGATTTTCCCCTCAAAGTGGCACCAGCATTATTATACCTTTAGTATCTGTGCAAGGGAAACAGATTCCTGCTGCGCCAAAGAAATTCCACGGACACGCTCTACATCACACAGCTGCCGAACAGATTCTTCCATGGCACTAAGATAGTTCAGCTCAGCAGACAGACGTTGGTGTAACCCAGCAGGGGAGAACCGCATAGCGTCTACAATACACAGTTACATAAGGTGAAAAGAAGACCTGTGTCTAGTAAGTTCAACCTTTGATCTAACTACAAAACTTTTACCATCCTAAGACCTTCTTTTGTCAGCAATAAATGATCCACGTACCTTGCCCAGTCTCTGTTACTGAAAGTGGTGCTTGTGATCCTATTTGGTGTCCAGATGTTGGTACTTGTCCCGCTACATCCTTAAAACTGGACTGCTGACTCCTTATATCTTTTCCAGTATCAGACATGTGGCTGAAA
The DNA here is from genome assembly GCF_029499605.1 of Hyla sarda. Lineage (NCBI taxonomy): Eukaryota > Metazoa > Chordata > Amphibia > Anura > Hylidae > Hyla > Hyla sarda. The sequence goes on along the minus strand of NC_079195.1, from coordinate 191,625,905 downwards.
CACACAAGTGGAGGTGGGGGAATTCTTTCTCAATACAAAATTCAACACCATAGTCCTACTGCATTCACTCAAGCAATACCAATGTCTCACCTTGAGATAGAAGGAGAAGAAATGTCACCCATTGTGCTATCGGAGTCCGATCCTGGCGGTCCATCTTTGCCAGCAGACAAAACCGGAGATGTCTGTTTGCTCCCTTGGCTTTTGTTTTCAGAACCAGACGAGTTCTGCTCCACTTTCACAGAGAGTGGAGAGCTGCTATTCTGCCAAACCTTTCCTACATCAGAAAAGGGAGAAGATAAGTTAAAAGGGTTATCCAGGATTGAAAAGACATAGGGGCTTTCAACCAAAAACAGCACCACACCACCTGTGTTTGGTATTACAACTCTGCTCTATTCACTTCAATGGAACTGAGCTGCAATACCACACAAACGGAGGACAAGAGTCGCACTGTTTCTGGAAAAAAGCAGCTATGTTTTTTTTTTATTATTCTGGATAACCCCTTATTTATTTTTTTAAATCAGAAATTTTTTATTGAACATTTAGTATTTTACAAACAAACAACTAAACCAAAACAAAACCACGACCTAACCCCCCCCCCCCCCTCCCCGTGATTCCCATGCCGTACCCTCCGTGAAAGATGGAGAGAAAACTGCAAAATAGAAAACTAGTGCAACAAAATACATGGTCCGTTCATACATTGCATTGATACAGTACAACCACGGCGCACGAAACAAAGACAAAGTCGGCGAAAGATGTGGGTGATGACGTCCACAAGGGGTTGTAGAAGAAATACAAGTGGGGCCTCACTCGTAAGCTCAAGAAGGACACCACCGCCGTAAAACACACAACAGTACTAAACAAACAGGATTACAAGATACACAAGACAGAAGCAACACAGGGAAAACGATAGAAAAGAAAGACAGACTGACTATCTCATTCCCATAGGGGTCCTCTGTAAGTATATTGACGGCAGAACAGGAGTGTCAATCCAGGGTCCCCATATAAGCTCAAACTTATGCATGGCCTTTCGTTTAAGATACACTCCGTTTTCCAACCTAATAATATGGTTCAGTTTCGTTATGAGTTCTGACACAGTAGGCAGAGAGGCACTAACCAATGTTGTGCAATCAACTTGTGGGCTTGATATAAAATTCTACTGATACCAATATATAAACCGCTATCCTCATCCAAACCATCTACACACCCCAAGATATTTGACATAGCAGACAAAGTAAACGGAAAACCGAACACCTTTCCAAGAAACTGTTCCGCATCAGCCCAAAACTGTGTAAGGCTGGGTCCACACTACGTTTTGTCCCATACGGGAGCGCATACGGCAGGAGGGAGCTAAAACCTCGCGCTCCCGTATGTGACCGTATGCGCTCCCGTATGCCATTCACTTCAATGAGCCGACCGGAGTGAAACGTTCGGTCCGGTCGGCTCATTTTTGCGCCGTATGCGCTTTTACAACCGGACCTAAAACCGTGGTCAACCACGGTTTTAGGTCCGGTTGTAAAAGCGCATACGGCGCAAAAATGAGCCGACCGGACCGAACGTTTCACTCCGGTCGGCTCATTGAAGTGAGTGGCATACGGGAGCGCATACGGTCACATACGGGAGCGCGAGGTTTTAGCTCCCTCCTGCCGTATGCGCTCCCGTATGGGACAAAACGTAGTGTGAACCCAGCCTAAGAGAAGCGCAGTCCCATATCATAAGCAAATGGGCATCAGATTTAGAGCATCTGGGACAACAGGAGTCCGAGCGTACCCCAATCCGATGTTTAAATACAGTGACCCCCCCCGACCTATGATGGCCCCGACATACGATCATTTCAAGAAACGATGGCCTCTCAGAGGCCATCGCTTGTTGAAGGCAGCATCAACATACGATGCTTATGTATTTCAGGGCCAACGCATAAACAACTATCCAGCAGCGAAGACTGTTTCAGCTGCCACCGGATAGCCGTTTACGGTGCCCCGTGTGCTCCGGTAACGATCACTCACCTGTCCTCGGGGCTCCGGAGCGTCCTCTTCGGGGTCCCCTGCTACGCCGGCGCTCTCCTTCAACGTCATCACGTCGTCGCGCACGCCGTTCCGTCAGCCAATAGGAGCGGCGTGCGTAGCAACGTGATGGCGGCGACAGAGAGCGAGGATCCCAGGCAGCAGAGACGTTCCGGAGCGACGGGGACACCCCGGGGACGCGTCAACAGCGATGGAGGGCGACATCCATGGCAGCGGTGATGGGTCCGGAGCGGCGGGGACACGTGAGTATTACCTCCTATACTTTACATTGCACGGATCCCTCAACATACGATGGTTTCAACAAACGATGGTTGATTTGGAACGGATTACCATCGTATGTTGAGGGACCATTGTTCATCCAACAGGGGACCCACATCCGACTCCCACTTCTCCCTGACAAATAAGGGATAGGCTTCATGGTAAGAGAATAATAATTCCTTATACTGGATAACTTCTTTATTTTCTGAACAAGAATATAAGGTCCTGCGCTGTGACAGTTTTCCTCCTTCACTAGACCACATTTACATCTTACGTTTTGTGCTGCCCCTCTGAGATGATGTCGACAACGGAGATGAAGCAGCAGAGGGAGGATGTGAGGAGTGTGGTGAAGCTTCACTTCTAGATTTGACAAGAGGTAGTTCTTCCTTGGCGCTGGAGGCACTGCTATTCTCACTGTGGAATAAAAAAAAAATCGTATAAATCCTGGGGAAATTAGGGAATAAGAAATCTATAGCAACTATTTTTAAAATTTAACTATATAAACATTTAAGGAGAAAAGAGATGCTATCTTATTCACTGTACTTGTGCAATGGTAAACTGTAGCAGGCTTACTGAAAAGGCTTAATTCATTCAAGTTATGGTGTTGCAAGAGATGACAAAAACAACTTAAAGGGGTATTTCTGGCAAAAACTTTTTTTTATATATCAACTGGCTCCGGAAAGTTAAACAGATTTGTAAATTACTTCTATTAAAAAATCTTAATCCTTCCAATAGTTATTAGCTTCTGAAGTTTTCTGTCTAACTGCTCAATGATGATGTCACGTCCCGGGAGCTGTGCATGATGGGAAAATATCCCCATAGGAACTGCACAGCTCCCTGGAAGGGAGTCATCAGAAAGCAGTTAGACAGAAAAGTTGAGTTGCTGTTTTCTGTCTAACTGCTTTCTGATGACTCCCTTCCAGGGAGCTGTGCAGTTCCTATGGGGATATTTTCCCATCATGCACAGCTCCCGGGACGTGACATCATCATTGAGCAGTTAGACAGAAAACTTCAGAAGCTAATAACTATTGGAAGGATTAAGATTTTTTAATAGAAGTAATTTACAAATCTGTTTAACTTTCTGGAGCCAGTTGATATATAAAAAAAAGTTATTGCCTGGAATACCCCTTTAAAGGGGTACTCTACTGCTCAGCGTTTGGAATGCTGGAGTCGGGAGCTTGTGAGGTCATAGCCCCGCCCCTCGTGATGTCACGCCCCCTCCCATAGACTTGCATTGAGGGGGTGGGGCATGACAACATGATTGGGCGGGGCTATGACGTCACAAGCTCCCGGCTCCAGCGTTCAGAACAGTTTGTTCCAAACACCGAGCAGCGGAGTACCCCTTTAAGTTTGCCAGTGGCCTCACCAAACATAAAACAGAAATCCAAAAGCACAATGCACATGTAAGATTTCAAGAGGGGTAGGAACTAGAAGTTAAAGGGGTACTCCGCACCTAGACATCTTATCCCCTATCCAAAGGATAGGGGATAAGATGTCAGATTGCCGCGGTCCCTCTGTGCGTAACAGTTCGCTCTGTGCGTAATGACAGGCGATACAGGGGACGGAGCAGCGTGACGTCATGGCTCCACCCCTCATGACATCACGGCCCGTCCCCTTAATGCAAGTCTATGGCAGGGGGTGTGATGACCACCACGCCCCCTCCCGTAGACTTGTATTAAAAGGGGCGGCCCATGACGTCACGAGGGGCGGAGCCGTGACGTAACGATGCTCCGGCCCCTGTATTGCCCATCATTACGTGCAGAGCGAACTCGCTCTTGCTGTAATGATAGCGCAGTGCCGCAGCGGGGATCCCGGGGATCCCCAGCAGCGGGACCGTGGCGATCTGACATCTTATCCCCTATCTTATGGATAAGATGTCTAGGGGCGGAGCACCCCTTTAAGCATTTTCTGTCACTCGAACTGGGGGTGGCCAGGGAAGGAGGTCAAAGACTAGCCTAGGTCATTTTAGTGCCATGGTCACACCTCTTTGACACTTTGCTGCAGCACATAAGGGCACTTTTAACAAGTCTGGCACCACGAACATCTATAAATGAGGTATTATGTGTTTCATTGCACTAATACCTATTTACCAGTTTGGCACCACTGACCTCTATAAAGGAAGTACCTGTGTCTCATTGCATAAATACCTATATAACTGTGTCAGCATTTATATAGGCGATTTTCAGATGACAGAGCCACTTTAAATAGCACAAAGCAATTTGCCCTTTATTGAAAAACTAATCTCTGACTCCAGTCAACAATTGCACAGGTCCCTGGGTCAACATTCTACATTAACACTAGTTAAATTTTTTACATTATTACTAACCCTGTGTATTGAGTTTTATAGGAAGAGGTCTTATGTGGTGCGTTTACAGTTATGGTCTACAAACCATTTCAAACAGTTTCAATGAACATTATTGCCAATGAGAACTTAAAGGGGCTATCCAGGAAAAAACTTCAACTGGCTCCAGAAAGTTAAACAGATTTGTAAATTACTTCTATTAAAAAAATCTTAATCCTTTCAGTACTTATGAGCTTCTGAAGTTCAGGTTGTTCTTTTCTGTGCAAGTCCTCTCTGATGACACGTGTCTCGGGAATCGCCCAGTTTAGAAGCAAATCCCCATAGCAAACCTCTTCTAAACTGGGCGGTTCCCGAGACACGTGTCATCGGAGAGCACTTAGACAGAAAAGAACAACCTTAACTTCAGAAGCTCATAAGTACTGAAAGGATTAAGATTTTTTAATAGAAGTAATTTACAAATCTGTTTAAATTTCTGGAGCCAGTTGATATATATAAAATATATATATATAAAAAAGTTTTTTCCTGGATAACCCCTTTAAGAAGCACATTCACTAACATGGTAAAGAATCATGATAATTTCCCATGTAACACATTTTTTGAGGTGATTTTTCATATTTTCTATACTATTATTAAATAAAGGTTAAGTTTTAGTCCGATACCATTTACAATAGAGGTCTCTTTCCTGCTCGGTGATTGTTTGGACATAGCCTCTACTCCCTATACTGCAGTGAATGCAAAACATTGATTATAGATTCTATTCGGTGATAAGGAAATTTTTGTTTACTTATTGTAAAATCTCTTTCTCGAAGGATCCTTTGGGGGACACAGACCGTGGGTGTATCTTGCTGTCTCTAGAAGGTGTGACACTATGGTAATAAAAAAAGTCAGCTCCTCCCAGCAGGATATACCCGCCTTCAGGCTCTGAGCTAATCAGTTTAAGTTCCAGAGCAATAGGAGGAGACCAACAGGTCAAAGAAAAACCCAAAACTGTCCGAGAACTAGAAGAAAAAACATAACTGAACACACCCTCGGACAGAGAACCAAAGGAAATCCCAAAAAGGGCGGGAGCTGTCCCCCCCAATGGATCCTTCGAGAAAGAGATTTTATGGTAAGTAAACAAAAATCTCCTTTTCTCTATCGGCTCCATTGGGGGACACAGACCGTGGGACGTACCAAAGCCATCCCTTGGGTGGGCAGATAATCAGTCAGGCAGACGGCCGATCCACTGCCGCCTGCAACACTTTACGACCCAGACTAGCATCAGCCGATGTGAAAGTATGGACTTGGTAAAACCTTGAGAAAGTGTGCAAAGACGACCAGGTAGCCGCCTTGCAAATCTCCATTCTGGAGAGCCCAGGATGCCCCAGCAGAACGGGTAGAATGAGCCACAAGCCTGAAAGGAGGAATATTCCCCTTGCAGCGGTAGGCTTCCGAAATGGCGAACCGAATCCACCTAGAAATGGTGGCCTTGGAAGCAGGTTGTCCCTTGAGACGACCTTCCGTAAGGACGAAAAAGGAATACACTGACGAAACAACGAAGTGATGGAGAGATAAGACCGAACAGCCCGAACTACATCCAGCTTGTGTAGTAAGCGCTCCTTAGGATGAGAAGGAGCAGGACAAAAAGACGGGAGGACAATGTCCTCATTGAGATGAAAGGCCGAAACCACCTTAGGCAAAAAGGAAGGATCTGGCCTGAAAACAACCTTATCCTGGTGGATCACCAGAAACGGAGAACGGCAGGAAAGAGCTGCCAATTCAGACACCCTCCGGATGGAGGTGATAGCAACAAGAAACGCAACCTTCCAAGAAAGGAGGCGGAGAGACACCTCTCTAAGGGGCTCAAAGGGAGCACCCTGAAGGGCACTCAGAACCAAATTCAAGTCCCAAGGGGGAGAGGGTGACCGATAAGGACGAACAGCGTGCGCCACTCCTTGAAGGAAGGTCCGGACATGAGAATTAGAAGCCAGGGGCCACTGGAAAAGAACAGCAAGGGCCGAAACCTGACCTTTAAGTGAACTGAGAGACAACCCCAGTTCCAACACCAACTGCAAGAAGGAGAGAAGACGGGGAACCGAGAAGGTTACCGGGGAGAAGTCCTGAGCTTCACACCAACGAAAATAAGACCGCCAAGTGCAGTGGTAAATTCTTGCGGAGGAGGGCTTACGAGCCCTGAGCATGGTGTGAATGACTTGGGAAGAGAACCCGTGGGCCTTCAAAACCGCGGTCTCAACCGCCACGCCGTCAAATGCAGCAACTGTAAATTGGGGTGGCAAAGAGGACCCCGAGAGAGCAGGTCCGGACGGAGCGGAAGGCGCAGTGGAGCGTCGTCCAGGAGCCTGACTACGTCGGCGTACCACGACCTTCGGGGCCAATCTGGAGCTACCAGAATGGCGGGAATGTCCTCTGCTTTGAGCTTCCTCAGCACACTGGGAAGGAGCAGAAGGGAAGGGAACAGATAGGGTAGGGCAAACCCCGGCCAAGGAATCACTAGGGCGTCCACGGCCAGAGCCTGAGGGTCCCAGGACTTGGAAACAAAAGGAAGGATCTTCCGATTGTGCCGGGACGCTAAGAGGTCCACGTCCGGAATGCCCCAGAGGTCGCAGAGTTGCGCGAAGACCTCTGGATGTAGAAACCACTCACCGGGGTCGGGTGAGGACCGACTGAGTAAGTCCGCTTCCCAGTTGAGCACTCCCGGAATGTGAATTGCCGAAATGGCCGGAACCTTGCTTTCCGCCCAGGTGAGAATCTTGGTCACCTCTGCCATGGCTGCCGAGCTGCGAGTGCCGCCCTGTCGATTTATGTACACCACGGCCGTGGCGTTGTCCGACTGGACGCGGACAGGACTGAAGACGGGACTCCCAATGAAGAAGACAAAGAAGAATCGCCCGTAATTCCAATATGTTTATCGGAAGAAGGGTCTCTCGGGGAGACCAGAGTCCCTGAACCGTCCAATCCCTGAACACGCCGCCTCAGCCCGACAGGCTGGCATCCGTTGTAACTACCTGCCAGTGAAGGGGAAGAAATGACCGCCCTTGGAGAAGAAGGGGGGAGCGGAGCCACCAGAGCAGAGACTGACGGACACTGCGAGGGAGAACAATCTGACGATCGAGGGACAGAGGAGACCTGTTCCATCGAGAGAGAATTGCCAGTTGAAGGGGGCGGTAATGAAACTGGGCAAAGGGTACGGCCTCCATAGTTGTCACCATCCGACCCAGGACTTCCATACAAATTCGGGCAGAGGCCATGTCGAATCGAAGTCCCAGGAAGATTAGAGACTGGGTAGGACAGAGGACTGACTTGTCCCGGTTGACCATCCACCCGAGGCGATCAAGAGTGGAGAGTGACGTCCAGATTCTCCAGAGACTGGGCTCTGGTTGGAGCTTTGATGAGAAGGTCGTCCAGGTAGGGTAATACCGAGACTCCTCTCGACCGTAACAGGCCCATCACTGACGCAAGGATCTTTGTAAAGACCCGAGGAGCCGTGGCTAGACCAAAGGGGAGGGCTACGAATTGAAAATGCCCCCCCGGAACCGCAAAACGGAGGTACCAATGATGGCCTGGAAATATTGGCACATGGAGGTAGGCATGCTTGATGTCCACAGAGGAAAGGAACTCCCCTTGTTCCAGGGACGCCACCACCGAATGGAGAGATTCCATTCGGGAGTGGTGGATAAGAAGATGACGGTTGAGACGCTTGAGGTCTAGGATTGGTCGCACCGAACCGTCCTTCTTGGGAACCACAAAAAGATTGGAATAGAAACCCCGAAACCGTTCCCCTGGCGGAACTGGAACGATAACCCCCTGGAGAAGCAGAGACTGGAGAGCCACTCGAAAGTGCTTCGCCAGAGAAAGAGACCGGGGGGCCCGGGATCGAAAAAAGCGATCTCTGGGAAGGGAGGCGAATTCGATTCGGTAACCGTTGGACACCACGTCCCTGACCCAAGAGTCCTGAATGTGTGAGGTCCAGATGTCTCGAAAAAGTAAGAGACGGCCTCCCACCAGAGAAGAAACCGCGGGTGGGGGCCTCACTTCATGCAGAAGTGGGTTTGCGGTTGCCTGATTTGGGTGCAAAACGGCCGGACCGGTTGGAGTCCGACTTCCAAGACGGGCATGCCCGGAATGAGGGAGCATTCTTGTCCCGCGAGGGCGCCTGCCCGGACCCTTTGCTGGAGCCAGAGGTCCGAAAGGACCAAAAGGAAAAGCACTTCCTTTGGGAAGTAACGCGAGCCTTATTTTGAGGTAACAAGTAACTCTTACGTCCCGTTGCCTCAGAGATAATCTCATCAAGGTGTTTGCCAAAAAGACGGCCACCCGTAAAAGGAAGCTCAGTGAGAGACCTTTTGTAAGCGGCATCCGCATTACAAGCCTTAAGCCACATAGAGCGGCTGAGAGCCGCTAGGTGACCCACAGCAAAGGCAGAACAACGGGCTGACTGCACGGAAGCAGAGGCTTAGACACCCATGTCGAGGCGAAGATGGGAAGAAGAGAAGAGCCAGCTGCTTCAGAGGCAAACTTCGCTAAGGATTCTACCTTCTTGTCCGTGGGATCCTTGAAGGCAGCGGCATCTGCCAGAGGTAGTGTAGTCGCCTTTGAGATCAGGGAGATTGGTGGATCCACTGAGGGAGGGGAAACCACCTTAGTGACAAAGTCCTTGTCAAATGGATAATGTTCTTGAATTGTCTTGATTCCCGGGAACCTCTTGTCTGGATGTTTCCATGCAGATTCCAGAATGTCGTCAAAGTCAGCGTGAGAGCTGAACCTTTGAGGTGCTGGCTTAGCACGATGAAAGGATACTCCTGGAGGGACATCCGAAGATCCTGGGTCCTCTAAGTGAAAGGTGCCTCTTATGGCAGTCATCAATGAGTTCACCGTTTCAATTGAGTCCGAGCGGTCCTCTGAGTCCGATGCCGGCTCGGAAGCCTCATCCACCAGTTCACCAGGAGAATGTGAATGAGTAGAGGCAGTCATGGAGGGGGGCGACCCTGACCGGGTACGCGGCTCTGGCGTGGCAGAGCGGCGACTCCGAGAAACGTCCTCTGGAGGAGCGACGTTTTTGCCCAGATGACAGGGGGGACGGGACCCACGGGGGGAACGCTCACGTCTATCTCAAGACTCAATGGAAGAGTCAGACGGGGCACCCCTAGTACGCTTGTGAGAGCGTGAAGTATGTGGAGACGAGGAGCGGGCCCTCTCAGAGGCCCTGCACAGGGAAGACCCCTTCAAGGCGGACACCACTTCCCGGGAGGCCTCAGCCACCGAACGGGAGACCTGGGTCAAGTCAGCCATATACTGGGTCAGGGAAGAAACCCAGGCTGGTGGAGCGGCTGAACCCACCGGAACCGAAAGGGCATCAGGGGGTACCAGGGGAGCAGGCAGGGCAAGTGGGCTCGATAGAGCCAGGCATTTTGGTACTACAGTGCTTACAGACAAAATAAGTCACTGAGGTTCCAGGTTTCTGTTTAGAGGGGGGGGGGTGAGGTCTGGGTAAGGACATTATGAGAAAAAAAGAGACAGGAACCTTCTCACCCTAGTCTGTGTCCCCTGGCAGCTGCAGTAAGGAGAATGGCTCCATGAGGCTAGTGTGAGAAAACAGGCCAGCCAATAGCAGAAGGGGGCGTGCCTGAAGTAGAGGCACTAACTAATTTGCCCCCTTCTGACTGAAAATCGCGCCCACGGCGCTGATTGGAGGCTATTTGGCGCCTCGGAAGAGCTCCGACAGCCCTGTGGGCGGAGCTAAGGAAGGCCGAGAAGAAGCAGTAATGGCGCCCGCTCCTTGTCCAGAGCGCACATGTCAGCCGCATATGCGCTCGGGGGAACAGAGCGGGCGGCCGATACGCCGGCAGAGACTGCCGGCGAAAGCGAAAGTAAGCCGGCGCAGAGAGCGTGCGACCCGAACCAGCGCCGCGGCTGTCAGCCGCATATAAGGCGCTGCAGTCAAAACACCGTAACCACAGACACACACACACTAGTGACAAACATATGCCCCCTCAGATGCAACTGCCCCCCCAGAATAAAGGACCAGAATAAAAGCCCATCCCCAGTAAGCCAGCCTCATAACCTTAAAAGGTGGACCAAAACAGGGGGTCTCCAGAAGTTGCAAGTCCGCAGGAGGAGAAAAAAGGGGGAAGTACTTACCTCAGTCAGAAGAACTTACCTAATAAAGTCTTCAGTGAAGTCTTCAGTCAGCTTAGTTACCTGCATCACGCCTGGCTGCTATGCGCGAGCGAGGCGAGCAGGGAAATAGGGGGACCTGGACCCATGAGGTACCAACCCAGGCGCTGACCGTTGGCGAGGGGGGGGTGGAACAGCGCATATAAGAAATGTCTGTGCCCCCTTACTCGCAATGGGGAAACAGGGAACCGGAGTCCCTGAGTCCCCACCTGAAAACAGAAAAGAAAAAGGAATTTTAAAAAATTAACACGTCCCTAACTAGGAAAACAAAAAAATCAGAAGACCTGGTCTGGAGAAATCCAGACCATGTCCACCTCCTTTAGACACTAAGCTTAAACTGATTAGCTCAGGGCCTGAAGGCGGGTATATACTGCTGGGAGGAGAAGACTTTTTTTATTACCATAGTGTCACACCTCCTAGCGACAGCAGAATACACCCACGGTCTGTGTCCCCCAATGGAGCAGATAGATAAAGGTAATTTCCCATGTAAACTGCTATTATCTGAACCATGCAACACATGTCATGAATCCAATAATCAGGATACAGTCTATATCCAGTCCTCTATCCCTATTCTAAAGAGAAAAGATGAATTAATCTTTGTGTCTCCCACTAACAATCTTTTGCATTTATTTAGTACAATATATAATGGCAGAAATGTGTTTTTGGGATAATTTGAAAATCTAGGTTGCCATGTTTAACATAAATCCACAAAAAATAGCTAAAAATGTCTTTATTAGGTAACAAAATTACAAAAAGTCCAAAAATATATTAAAAAACAGTAAACCATTCAGGTCATAGAGTCTCAGATTCAGAGTACTCCAATGGATCAATCCCCAAACATTTAAAGGGGTATTCCAGGAAAAAAACTTTCTTATATATATATATATATATATATATATATATATATCTCAACTGGTGCCAGAAAGTTAAACAGATTTGTAAATTACTTCTATTAAAAAATATTAATCCTTTCAATAATTATCAGCTGCTGAAGTTGAGTTGTTGTTTTCTGTCTGGCAACAGTGCTCTCTGCTGACATCTCTGCTTGTCTTGGGAACTACACAGAGTAGAAGAGGTTTGCTATAGGGATTTACTTCTAAACTGGGAGGTTCCCGGGACACGTGTCATTAGAGAGCACTTAGACAGAAAAAACAACTCAACTTCAGAAGCTCATAAGTACTGAAAGGAATAAGATTTTTTAATAGAAGTAATTTACAAATCTGTTTACCTTTCTGGATAACCTCTTTAATGTTTGGGGATTGACCCATTGGAGTACTCTGAATCTGAAACTCAATAACCTGAATGGTTTACTGTTTTTTTTATATATTTTTGGACTTTTTGTAATTCTGTTACCTAATAAAGATATTTTTAGCATTTTTTTGTGGATTTATGTGAGAGAATTACCTAAAGTGGACGTGACGGTCCAGGTTTTGTCAGTGATTGGGTTGCCATGTTTACAGCTACTTACAGACAGATAAACCAAACTCTAACATGGAGATCCCTCCATCATACCAGTAATAACAGATTCCCATCAATAATTTTTTTCTACATTTAACCATCTGATTACTTTGGTTGCTTCAGCCTACTGTCCAATGTCTACGCTAGCGTCTCTCCACAAGTGATGCTGGTATAGAGAAGGTTCATTCATGTTGGATTTCAACTGCCTTGACCCTATTGTTCTGGGAGAGATAAGCCACCAGTCTGGCAGTGGCTTACCCCTCTCCATAGACAACACATAAACGTTCAGGTGTGCCCAACATTCGTATGTATGAAGAGGTTGGGGGAGATAACTGCTGACCATATGAATTTTAGGCCAATAGCTATTGAAAGACAAAATAGATCCAAAATGTCAGTACTCAGTAATAAACCATATTAGCAATAGAAGGTTAAGCTTTAAAGGGGTACTCCACTGGAAAACATTTTCTTTTAAATCAACTGGTGCCGGAAAGTTAAACAGATTTGTAAATTACTTCTATTAAAAAATCCCAATCCTTCCAGTTCTTATCAGCTGCTGTATAATACACAGGAAGTTCTATTCTTTTTGAATTTCCTTTCTCTCTGACCACAAGTTCTCTCTCCTGACACCTCTGTCCGTGTCAGCAACTGTCCAGAGCAAGAGCAAATCCCCATAGCAAACCTCTTTTGCTATGGACAGTTCCTGACATGGACAAAGGTGTCAGCAGAGAGCACTTGTGGTCAGACAGAAAGGAAATTCAAAAAGAATAGAACTTCCTGTGTATTATTCAGCAGCTGATAAGTACTGGAAGGATTGGGATTTTTTTTAATCGAAGTAATTTGAAAATCTGTTTAACTTTCTGGCACCAGTTGGTTCAAAAGAAAACTGTTTTCCAGTGAGGTACCCCTTTAAGACCACTGATATAATGTAACATTGAGAAAAGATAACCTGTGAGGAGCGTCTTTCTGAGAATCTGTCGCTGACCCGCTAACATGAGACGAAATGAAGTCATCGGCATAGGAGAGACTGTTCTGAGGACTGCTGGCTGACGATACAGGCCGGAAACCTGGTTCATTTGCTTCATAACCGTTAAGATCTAAAAGATACATGTATTTCAATATAGTTGTTTTTTCATGAGGTCACGGATAATGCTTCCGCAGCCCATGTACTAGTAAGCCTCACCTTTCCCGTGTTGCTGGAACGTCCTGGTAAAGATGTTGATAACACTGTGAGGACTTCCTTTAGACAGCTCTTCCCAGGGGCCTTGGAAATCGGGTCTCACATTGGAAGCCAGCGGTGGATATTTAGCGGCTTCCAACTGGAAATCAGTAAATGGAGCAAAGGGTCTGTAATCCTTCATACAGTACTCTGGTTTTTTAAGACTTTCTGCCGGGTGCAGCTGCGATGCATGCCTAGGCTGCCCTTCTCCTTCGGAAAAGCTGTCTTCACTCATAATGGGCCCTTCACTGATGGAGCTAGTACTGGAATTAGGGCTCGTCTTCTTCTGCAATCCTGAGGATATTACACTCTGTTCAGCTTTTTGCACAAATTTGTCTTCCTTGTCCTCGTATCTCACAAGTAAAGCAGATGTGTGAGCCGTCAATTCCTCCGGAAGCTTTCGGTATAGATGGCTCGCCCCGGGAAGGTCATCCTGGGAGAAATGACTAGAACATGTGCTGAGCATTTTCTGGATCCTATTAGAGAACGCATCCACTCTGCTCTCTTTTTCTGGAGGACTGTCCGGTTTTCTCCATGCTATTTTTACTGACTGTTTTGGTTCAGGTTCGGAGGACCAAGCTAACGGCAACGTAAGAGAACCCCCAGCCAACTTTTTAGCTTCATTTTCAATTCTAGAAGACAGGGACATCGCCGTCGCTTTCAAAGACTCTATCCGATCCAGGTTGCTCTTAAAATCAGTGGACGCCTTAAACTGTACGTTCATCTTCTGAGTCCCCGGAACCATGTTCACCATATTTTTTCTTGAGTTAAGCAGAGATTCCAAGTCTTTCGGCAGAGTAAGAAACTGAGATTGAGGTAATGTGCCCTTCGATGTCAGTTTGTCTGGACAGTACGCCTCCATAAGGTCACTCCTGAAATGATAGAAGCATGGCTGTAAAGTGTAAACAGAGTATAAAGCAGTGTTTCCCAACCAGTGTGCCTCCAGCTGTTGCAAAACTACAACACCCAGCATGCCCGGACAGCCTTTGGCTGTCCGGGCATACTGGGAGTTGTAGTTTTGCAACAGCTGGAGGCACACTGGTTGGGAAACACTGGTATAAAGTCTAAAGGCTGGCTTTAATGTACTGACTTGACAAAACACCAAGAGTTCACGATTTTCATGCTATGCGTTTATGAGTCTCACCGGAGGAGAGGCTGTAGAGGCTCAGAGAGAGAGAGGTCACTGCTGGAAGAGGCACTGGGTGGTCTTTCCTGGCCCTTGTTTTCTTTGTCAGATTCACCAGACGGCTGATACAAAGGCTTAGTCTGGAAACATAAAAAAAAAAAAAAAGAGAAGTTAGTGATTGGAGCATTGTTTCCCACCAGTGTGTCTCCAGCTGTTGCAAAACTACAACTCCCAGCATGACCGGACAGCCGAAGTAGTTTTGCAACAGCTGGAGGCACACTGGTTGGGAAACACTGGGTTAGAGTTTGCAAGACTAAAGCTGGCTGTGCAGGATAGGAAAGTCGACTGAACCTGCAAACATCCCACATGTATGTGGAACTGCCGACTGATGCCAAATGATAAAGGGATGAGGGATCTACGATTCCAATAGGAAGCTTAGGCTACTTTCACACTGTGAAAGTGGCTCCGTTACAAACAGACGTTAAGGGCTCTCCCCCCCCCCACACACTTTCACTGCCCTTAAAGGGGTATTCCAGGATTTTTTTTTTTATTTGACTATGCTACAGGGGCTGTAAAGTTAGTGTAGTTCATAATATAGTGTCTGTACCGGTGTGTGACGGTTTTCTCACAATTCTTCTGTGATGTTCACCCCAATATTTATTTTTACCAGCATACAAAATGACTGTTGTCTCAGATTTTTCCCAGGTTGCAATGCGGCCGAGACCTGACATCACTAGGGAGCCTGTCTGCTTCAATGGGTGGAGCGATCGCTTGGAGGGAGAGAGATCAATCTGCAACTAATGCAACAGCTGTAGGCACCCTGATTGAAAACCACAGGTCTTTTGAATGGATGCAGCTCATTTATGTTTCAATGGGTGAGGTGGCTGATGTGTGGGAGGGAGGAAAATGGAGTTGTGGGATTTGTAGTAAAAAAAAAGAAAAGTCAAACAGGAAATACCAGTTAACAAAAAGCTAGCCACTGTGTTATGGTAATCTCACAACATAGCCATTTAGCCACAAGACAATTGCAGATTCTTCCTAAGCATGTCCATTACTGTCTGCCAGGTACATACTAAAATCACCTTATGGTGGAGAACCCCTTTAACGTCTGTTATTGTAACGGAGCCTAACAGGAGTCATAACAGGCAAAGATGATCTCATTCACTTGAATGGGATTCCTCTAACGTCCGTTATAACTCCTGTTATTGCGGCCGAATATAGCGGGAGAAAAAGACGTTGTATGCACACATTTTTCTCCCGCTATCTTCCTAACTGACATCACCGACCGGGCACAAACGGTAGTGTGAAAGGAGCCTTACTACCTTCTCCCCATGGAAGTAAACAGGCACATGTGACAGAGCAAAGCACATGTTTAGAGTGAAGTCGGCAGAAGTGGCTGTTGGCCCACAGTGACTGCATATGTATATAACAGACACAGACGCATTCAAGTAGGACCATTTACCTGTTTCTCATGTTCAATCCGTGGAGGCCAAGTCTCTCCCAGCAGCAGTTTGCTGTAAGTTTCCCGCGGCCGAGGTAAATTCAGATCCAAAGACTTGTTTGATGGCTCCTGAGCTTCATTTTCTCTTTGCACAGTTGTGACATTTTTTGCTTTGCTGAAAGCCTCTTTTTGTTTCTGATAAAGTTCTTGCAGGCGCTTATTCTTCTGTTCCTCTGCCTGCCGCTGGGCTGCTTTCTGCTCATTCTGCTTCTTTTTTCTTTCTTCCTGCTGGCGCACAATGTACTGCCGTACCTGCTCAGAGTCATAATGTCTCCTTTTAGAAGAAGCATGCGGTTCCTCAGAGACCTGTCCCTTCTCGGACTTCCTTTTGGTTGGACTGTGGCTTCTCTTCTGAGTCTGCTTGGCACAATCTAAACCACTATCCAGCTGCAGGTCGTCTAAAATGCCTCTGATTTCCACTGGCAAGAAATCTTTCTTCACTTCTGTGGAAACATCCTGAGGTTTTTGTTCCTCCACAGAGTGGGAACTTCTGTTTTTGCTTGTGGTGTCCATTTGGCTTCTACTAGACTTTTGAGCATGACGTGAATCTGACCGGCTTGAGGAGGATCCTGTATACAGCAAGAACATTAAATCATTGTTGGTAACTAACATGGATTCAGAACTGTAAGGGTATTTTCGCAGCGGATTCGCTGGTGAAGGCCCCGCTCTATGCTGTCTTTACATGTGCCTGCTCGTAGCGGCAATACCCGCTACGAGCAGACACACTGCGATGTGCCAGTTGCAGTATACTAGCACATCGCGGGAGCTCTTTGCCTAGCTCAGAGCAGGGAGAGTGGCCGCGATGTGCGAGTACGCTGTGCACATTGCTACAGTGTGTCTACACATTGCGGCGTATTGCCGCTACGAGCAGGCACATGTAAAGCCAGCATAGAGCGGGCCTTCACCAGCGGATCCGCAGCGTAAAATACGCTGTAAATCCGCTCGTGTTAACGTACCCCAAGACAAGAGGGCAGCAATCTTCTAATGTCTTCATTAGAATGTTAAAGGGGTATTCCGGCCTTATACACGTCACGCCCCCTCCCATAGACATGAATGAAGGGGGTGTGGGGTGACGTCACGAAGGGGCATGGTGTGACATCATGTCTAGGAGGCAGCGCCCGGCACAGAATGCCGGGGGCTGCACTGAGATGGCGGGGGGTCCCAGCGGCAGGACCCCTGTGATCAAACATCTTATCCCCTATCCTTTGGATAGGGGATAAGATGTATAAGGCCAGAATACCCCTTTAACCACCTAAAGGCTACCCGCTGCATGTTTATTTTTAGAAATGGGAACATTTTTGTGCATCAGTAGATTTTACAAGGTTTTATTTGTTATGAGTTTTGATCACTGGGGGTACAGGTGTTGAGTCCCCCACCAATTCCTAAAACAAAGGGGCAGAAGTGCTCAGCTAAGCACTACTGCCCTTTGATTCTGATCTGCTCTTTTTAGGCAGCAACGCAAGCAGTATGCAGACTCTATAGACTTTATATGCATTTGTATACCAGACACTTCGCTCTCGGAGAAGAGCCAATCAGAAATACAAGGCCGAGCTGAGCGCTTCTGCTCCTTTGTTCTAGCAAGTGGTGGGGGTCTTAGCATGTAGACCTCAACACAATTGTAGATTTTTGGCATGGGTTTATAGGGAACATGTCATCGCTTTCATGCTGCATGAAACACAAGTCATTAGGGTGGCCCCAGCAGTTTCTCCCCGTCCTGCCAGCCTTGTTTGATAGATATCTTCTCCCATTCCCTGGGTATAGGTCTATATGTCTCCCCTCTCAATGACTTGTGAGGGGACATTTATGATTTCTATTTGTACATACCCTGCAGTCAGTGAGGCCAGAGTATAGGATAGTGATGTTGTTCTAAATGAGAAAAACCCGGGAGATACTATTGGCTGGAACCCTAAATGTACCCTTATATGTGATATACAGTAATACTGATGCCAGATGATGGCACAAGTAGGGCAAGTCTCACTCAAACATAATTCAAATAGAAACAGATATGTCCTGCCAGGAACCCGCTCCCACCACGATGCAAGATGCCAGTAAAATAACTTGTGGGACTTCACCGGAGTGCACTCCAAAAGGGACAAGCAATGGCACAAAGTTCAAAGAATGAATGGATGCACTCACCGAAGTTCTTACTAGTAGAAATCTTTATTCACATGCAGTAAAATGTACAGCGGGTAGACGCAGAGGAGCAGCCTCGCAGCGGCAGACTGTTTCCTGCGCTCCAAGTGCGCTTCCTTCCGTTCGGCTGCTCCTCTGCATCTACCCGCTGTACATTTTACTGCATGTGAATAAAGATTTCTACTAGCAAGAACTTTGGGTGAGTGCATCCATTCATTCTTTGAACTTTGTGCCATCACATAAAATGGGCCCTTTTTCTGCATCAGTCATTATGACCACAAGTCTCAGCCAAATCAAGAATCTTATGACCCAAACCAACATCATCATGGGCATTAATGATGTTATTAGTACAGGACACATGGTGGGGCCAGGAAATGCTGTTCTAATATGGCTGCAACAATACCAGTATTACAGTCTAAGACAAATTTAACATCAACAACTAAGTAAATAAAACTTTGTCACAAAAAATTAAGTAAAAACATATTTATAGTCCAAATAAAATAAAATAAATAAATAAAAAAAGGAAATAATATAGGGGCAGACTAGATGGACCAATCGGTGTTTTTCTGCCAACAATTTTTCTAAATAAAATATTTATACCCGTCTGTTAAAAAAAAAAAAAAAAACTTTTGACATGTCCTAGAGCAGTGTTTTCTAAACAGTGTGTCTCCAGCCTTTGGCACTCCGGGTATGCTGGGAGTTGTAGTTTTGCAACAGCTGGAGACACACCGTTTGGAAAACACTGTCCTAGAGACATGTCAAAAGTTTCCCAACCCCAACCAATTGTTAGAACGAGCTGGGAGAAAAGAGCGGCTGACCGAGAGAAGCCCATAGACCAGGGGTACTCAACTATTTTTAGTGAGGGTCCGAGCAAAGCGCTGAGGCCTGGTTCACACCTAGTGGCCACAGTGCCATGAAGGAAATAGGCAAAATGACTGAAGTCTGGAGGATGTAAACCTACTGTTTACTGTATTTTCTGAATACTGCCAGAGACTGTACCCCTGAAAATAATACTGCCACATTGTGTATCGCTGAATATAATACTGCCACACGCTGTACCCCTGAATACTGCCACATGCTGTACCCCTGAATATAATACTGCCACACGCTGTACCCCTGAAAATAATACTGCCCTATTGTGTATCGCTGAACATAATACTGCCACACGCTGTACCCCTGAAATACTGCCACATGCTGTACCACTGAATATAATACTGCCACATGCTGTACCCCTGAATATAATACTGCCACACGCTGTACCCCTGAATATAATACTGCCACACGCTGTACCCCTGAATATAATACTGCCACACACTGTACCCCTGTATATAATACTGCCACGCACTGTACCCCTGTATAAAATACTGCCACACGCTGTACCCCTGTATATAATACTGCCTCACACTGTACCCCTGATATATTACTGCCTCAGGCTATGCCCCTGAATATATTACTGCCACACGCTATGCCTCTGGTATATTACTGCCACATGCTGTACCCCTGAATATAATACTGCCACACACTGTACCCCTGAATATAATACTACCACACGCTGTACCCCTGAATATATTACTGACACAAGCTATATCCCTGGTATATTACTGCCACACACTATGTCCCCAAATATAGTTTTGGGGACATTGTGTTCCGACAATTAATGATGCCACCATGCCCCCACAATGAATAATGCCACCATGCCCCCACAATTATTCATGCCCCTGTGTCCCCCAATTATTGATGCACCCGTGCTCCCCCAATGATTGATGCCCCAGTTATTAATGCCACTGTGCCCCCACAATTATTGATGCAACCGTGTCACCACAATTATTAATGCCACCGTGCCCCCCCAATTGTTCATGCAACCGTGCCCCCCCCCCCCCAACTCATGATGGGAGTTGTGGTTCTGTAACAACTGGAGAGTCACAGGTGGGGGAACACAAATATTTGCCTTGTGGCTTGTCTCCCCGTCCCAGGTCCCATGCTGCTCCGCTGCTCTGGCCTCTTCTAGTCAGGCCTGGCCAGAGCAGATGATGCAGGCAGCGCTAATAGTGCAGCCTGCATCTCAGAAGCGCCAGGCAGGGAGCACAGCGCTCCCTTGCTCCAGGCCGCGGCTATTCATTTGTAACGGTGTCTTAAAAAACCTATACAAATGAATGAGGGGAGATCTGGCAGGCTGACCGGATGCCTGGCAGCTGCGCTCCGGATCTGGACTGCGGTCCACCAGTTGAGTACCGCTGCCATATACTGTCTCGCTTAGCATGCTCTTCTCCCAGATACTTCTAGCTATCGGCTGCGGTCTGAACACCGATCAAAACTTTTGACATGTTTCTACACAAGTGACATTGCCTCTTTAAATTTGTGAAAAATAACTTAAATAAAGGCTCAACTAAGGGCCTAAAATTACCATCTAAAGCGCAAGAGGCAGAAGTTACATTAATAAAACCTAGCCTCCTATAGGTAATGCACCAACCTGGTTTAAGGAGTCTGTCTCCATCCTCCCTTGGCCCCTCTTTGGATGCGTTCGTTTTGTGAAGGAGTCTATCAGTTGACTTGGAGCGTGTTTCCTTCTGTCGCTCACTGGGCACAGCCCTTTTGTCAGGGTTCCTTTCTTTTGATACCGGTCTCTTGGCAGCCTGACCATCAGTCGATGTTGCTCCTTTGACGGCCTGATGGTCATTAGACTTTGATTCTCTTTCAGCCTTGGGTGCAGGGCCTAAGATTTGCTTGATCAGTTTCTGTCCATCTCTCCATGACGACGTGCTGATAATATGCCCTGTCGATTTCAGAGAGAACAATAACTAGTAGAAATTACGGCTACAGAGACAGAGGTAAAAGACACTATTTATTTTTTCTTTACCAGTCTTTCCATCAGGACTTGCTCCTCCACCAGTTCCTGCCAATCTCTGAACTTTCCGCACTGGCCTGGATGTTCTTTTTGAGTGTGACTTCTCATTGGACGGCGTTCCCTCTGTGTGTAAAGAATTACTATAAGATTATTATGCTCTTCTACAACACATCTCAATTATAAAAAAAGAAATTAAAAAAAGTGCATAAACAGCATTTGTTATACATCTGAAGAACAGGCGATCAATGTCTGAATGCTAGGGTTCTGACTGCCAGGATTTGCAGTGATTTTAAGAATGGCATGGTAGTTCCCTTGCATGACCGCCGCTTCATTCACTGTTGGGACTGATGGAGAGAGAATTTATCTTGTGCTGTCAGTCCCATAAACAAGTGAATAAAGCGGCAGTCACACAAGCACCTCCTACGCTATTCACAAAGAACACTCAGGGACCTCCATTCTTAAACTCAAAGCAGGTCCAACAGTAGGACCCCCAGGAAATCTTACATTTATCACTTATCATGTGGACAGGTGAGAAATGCTGTTACCGCACTAACCCCTTAGTGATTCCCTTCCCTACAAAACAGTTTCTGTGTCAATTCCTAAAATATTTTTTCTGAATACACCCGGGGTGGATGTTTCAAACATACCCTGGAATGAGGTCGGCAAAGTTCCATGTAACTGTGCACTGTGGTTCTGAAACTCAGCCTCCTGCCAAACCTTGCCATCTGGGGTCCGAATTTTGGTTTCTGGAGGGTTAAAGCCTATGAGAGTAGAAAAGGAGAGCAATTATGGACCAAGCCCATTATGACCTTAAAGGGGTACTCCGGTGCTTAGACATCTTATCCCCTATCCAAAGGATAGGGGATAAGATGCCTGATCGCGGGAGTCCCGCAGCTGGGGACCCCCGTGATCTTGCATGCGGCACCCCGTTTGTAATCAGTCCCCGGAGCGTGTTCACTCCAGGACTGATTACCGGTGACCACAGGGTGGGCGGCGTGTGACGTCACACTCTACCCCTCAATGCAAGCCTAGGGAAGGGGGCGTGACAGCTATCACGCCCCCTCCTGTAGACTTGCATTGAGGGGCGGAGCGTGACGTCACACGGGGGCGGAGCGTGACGTCACTCGGGGGCAGAGGTGTGACGTCACACGCCATCGGCCCTGTGGTCGCCGGTAATCAGTCCCGGAGCGAACACGCTCCGGGGACTGATTACAAACGGGGTGCCGCGTGCAAGATCACGGGGGTCCCCAGCGGCGGGACTCCCGCGATCAGGAATCCTTTGGATAGGGGATAAGATGTCTAAGCACCGGAGTACCCCTTTAAGAACTCGAGCATTTTTTGCACATCTGACCACTATCACTTTAAGCATTAATAACTCTGGGATGCTTTTACTTATGAATTTGATTCCGAGATTATTTTTTCGTGACTTATTTGGAAGACATCAGAGGTCTTCAAAGTTAAAGGAGATGTCCGGCGCAGACTTTTTCTATTCCGTCCTGCCCGGGCTGCAAAAAAAGACAAAACAAACTTTCACTTACCTCAATATGTTCTCCCGGAGCTCCGCAACAGCTGATCTGTCGGCCGGGCTGTCTGCTTCCTACTTCCTTTAGCCCGGTACGTCACACGACGCTTCAGCCTATCACCGGCCACAGCGATGTCCCGCCTCGACCGATAATAGGCTGAATCGCCGTGTAACCTACTGGGCTAAAGGAAGTAGGAAGTAAACAGCCTGGCCGACAGATCAGCTGTTGCGGAGCACCAGGGCAACATATGGAGGTAAGTGAAAGTTTGTTTTTTTTTGCAGCCCGGGCAGGACGGAATAGAAAAAGTCTGCGCCGGACATCTCCTTTAAGCAGCAATTTTCCAATTTTTCACAAGATTTTTAAAAATCTGAATTTTTCAGGGACCAGTTCAGTTTTGAAGTGGATTTTAGGGGCCTTCATATAAGAAATACCCCACAAATGACCACATTATAAAAACTACACCCCTAAAAGTATTCAAAATGACATTCAGTAAGTGCGTTAACCCTTTAGGTGTTTCACAGGAATAGCAGCAAAGTGAAGGAGAAAATTCAAATCTTCATTTTTTATACTCGCATGTTCTTGTAGACCCAGTTTTTTTTATTTAATTTAAGGGGTAAAAGGAGAAAAAGCCCCCAAAAATGTGTAACCCAATTTCTCTTAAGTAAGGAAATACCTCATATGTGAACGTAAAGTGTTCTTCGGGCACAGTAGAGGGCTCAGAGGGGACAATCTGATTTTG
Source organism: Hyla sarda (assembly GCF_029499605.1). Classification (NCBI taxonomy): domain Eukaryota; kingdom Metazoa; phylum Chordata; class Amphibia; order Anura; family Hylidae; genus Hyla; species Hyla sarda. The sequence continues at coordinate 191,602,609 of NC_079195.1, read as the reverse complement.
GAGAGTGAATTTTGCTGAAATGGTTTTTAGGGGGCATGTCGCATTTATGGTGCCATGACAGTGAAAAAAAAACACATGACACACTATTTTGGCAACTACACCCCTCAAGGCACGTAACAAGAGGTCCAGTGAGCCTTAACACCCCACAGGTGTTTGAGGACTTTTTGGTGAAGTTGGATGTGTAAATTACATTTTTTTTTTCACAAAAATGCATTTTTTCCCCCCAAATTTACAATTTTTACAAGAGGTAATAGGAGAAAATGCCCCCCAAAATTTGTAACCCCATTTCTTCTGAGTATGGAAATAGCCGATTTGTGGACGTAAAATGCGGGCGCACTACAATGCTCAGAAGAGGAGTCACATTTGGCTTTTTGAAAGCAAATTTTGCTGAAATGTATTTTGGGGGGCATGTTGCATTTAGGAAGCCCCTATGGTGGCAGAACAGCAAAAAAAAAAAAAAAAAACACATGGCATACTATTTTGGAAACTACACCCCTTAAGGCACGTAACAAGGCGTACAGTGAGCCTTTACACCCCACAGGTGTTTGACGACTTTTCGTTAACGTCCGATTTGTAAATTACACAATTTTTTTTTTTTTTTTTACACTAAAAGGCATTTTTTACCCCAAATTTACAATTTTTACAAGAGGTAATAGGAGAAAATGCCCCCCAAAATTTGTAACCCCCATTTCTTCTGAGTATGGAAATACCCCATATGTGGACATCAAGTGCTCTGAGGGCGAACTACAATGCTCAGAAGAGTAGGAGCGCCATTAGGCTTTTGGAAAGAGAATTTGTTTGGAATGGAAGTCGGAGGCCATGTGCGTTTTCAAAGCCCCCCGTGGTGCCAGAACAGTGGACCCCCCCCCCCCACATGTGACCCCATTTCAGAAACTACACCCCCTCACAGAATTTAATAAGGAGTACAGTGAACATTTGACAGACTTTTGGAACAGTGGGCTGTGCAAATGGACCACTGTTCCAAAAATCTGTCAGACACCAGTGGGGTGTAAATGCTCACTGTACCCCTTATTACATTCCTTGAGGTTTGTGGTTTCCAAAATGGGGTCACATGTGGGGGGGGGGGGGGGGAGGAATACTTTTCTGGCACCATGGGGGATTTGTAAACGCACATGGCCTTCAATCCCAGCCAAATTCGCTCTCCAAAAGCCCAATGGCGCTCCTTCTCTTCTGAGCCCTGTAGTGTGCCCGCAGAGCACATTACATCCACATATGGGGTATTTCCATACTCAGAAGAAATGGGGTTACAAATTATGGGGGGCTTTTTTTTTTTCCTATTAACCCTTGTGAAAATGAAAAATTTAGGATAACGCCAGCATTTTAGTGAAAAAATACAACCGCTGTAACGATCAGCCATCCCTGTGCAAATCTCCTCAAATGTACATGTGCTCTCACTCCTGAGCCTTGTTGTGGGCCCGCAGAGCATTTTACATCCACATATGGGGTATGTCCGTACTCAGAAGAAATTGTGTTACAAATTTTGGGGGTCTTTTTTTCCTTTTACCTCTTGTGAAAATGAAAAGTATGGGGCAACACCAGCATGTTAGTGTAAAAAAAAAAAAAAAAAAAACATTTGTTTACAATAACATGCTGGATGAGACCCCAACTTTACCTTTTCATAAGGGGTAAAAGGAAACAAAGCCCACCAAAATTTGTAACACAGTTTCTCCCGAGTACAGAAATAGCCCATTTGTGGAACTGTTGCCCTCCCCATGCTGAGGGTTGTAGTTAAGCAACAGCTGGAGGCACACTGTTGGCAAAACACTAAGAGTTTGTTACTTAACTCAGTGTTTTGCAACCAGTGTGCCTCCAGCTCTTGCAAAACTACAACCCCCAGCATGTATGGTCTATCAGTGCATGCTGGAAGTTATCGTCTGCAACAGCTGAAGACAGACTGGTTGCGAAACACCGATAGGTAACAAACTGTTTTGCAACCAGTGTGCCTTCAGCTGTTGCAAAAGCTACAACTCTCAGCATGCAGTGACAGCCAATGAGCATGCTGGGACTTGTAGTTATGCAACAGCTGGAGGCATACTACTAAGACTCCCAGCATGCCATTTGGCTGCCCATGCATGCTGGGGGTTGTATTATGCTACAGCTGGAGGTACACTTTTTCATATAAAGAAATGTGCCACCAACTGTTGCATAACTACATCCCCCAGCATGCACAAACTATCAAGGGGCATGCTGGGAGTTGTAGTTGTGCCTTCTGCTGTTGCATAACAACAACTCCCAGCATACCCTTTTGTGCATGCTGGGAGTTGTTCCTTACCTCCTGCTGCTGCCCACACCGCTGACTCTGCTCCTGGGGCCCAGATCCCGCCGCCGATGACGGGAATCGGGGGCCCCAGCCTCAGGTAACGACTCCAGGCACCTGCTCTCGCCCTCCGGAACAGGGGCGGAGTGGGTGCCGTTAGGGACAGCCCCACAACAGGAGTCCTGATTCCGGACGACGAATCAGGACGATCGTGAGGTGGCACCAGTGCTACTAAATGATGATAGGTGCAGTCTTGGATGCTTTATTTTTCCAGGTCACCGGGGACCCGATTGACCCGGAATCGCCTATCTGAATTGATTAGCGATTTGAGGCAAACGCGGTCTCAGGACACCCCCAGGGACCAGAATTCCCATGGGTGTACAGGTACGTCCTGGGTCCTTAAGTACCAGGACATCAGGGAGGTTAAAGAGGTTTTTGGGGTAAATAAAGCTTATCCCTTATCAAAAGGATATGGGATAAGTGTCTGACTGTGGGGAGGTCCAACTGCTGGGCCCCCCACGATTTCCAGAACAGGGCCCAGCTACTCACCTGTCCTCGGAGCAGAATGGCAGTCACCCTCGGAGATTTGCAGGAGTAATGGCCCGTTCAGCCAACCACCAGCTGCCACGGGACCCCTGTCTCAAAGGTAGGGGCCGCTCTGCTCCGAGGAGTGAGTAGGTTGGGTAGCCAGGGCCTCAGTGGTCGGACAGGGGATAACTTTTATTTACCCGGAGTACCCCTTTAATAAAATACATCTCTATTACTCCAATATAAAACACAAAAGAAATGTGTCCGAGACAATCAGACCCAAATATTGAAACACAACTGATTTAGGATAAAAAGGTGTAACATGTTTCAATGTCAAATATAAATGAAGCAGATGTAACTATATGAATAAAATCTCACATAGAAAACACATTGATATGAATGGGCATTGTGTATTGCTAGATCTCCCGTGTAAAAAATAGACAGCCCCTTAAAAATATGAAAAAATATTAAGTTATATAAAATGAATTCCATCCATGGCTTTGGACTGTCCTACATGGATGCTCTAGAAATCGATATCCCAGTTACTTAGAAAAAAAAAATCAAAAAAACAAACAAACACACAAATCTAAGAAAATGTAAGTAAAGAATGCTACAAATGATGAATGTATATGTAGATTATGGAGTGTGAGTATTACAAGCATTAGTAGTGCAAACTACCGATGATGAATCCTGGCATGTTAATGAGTGTGTCTAGACAGCCCCCTAGTGGTCATATAAATAGACACATCATCTGGGGGGAGGGGATGCCAAGCAATTCTAGGTGACGAGTTCTCTGGAGTGAATGGAAAAGTAATGAGCAGTGACAATGGTGTGACCAAGTACGGAGAAGAAATGATCATGCATTTTTGGAATAAGAATCGTATAAGTCATTTATATATGACAAATATTTTGTGAATTATGCTTATTTGTAACTAGCACTGTTTTTTTTTTACATTGACATGAAAGAGAAGCATTGCTTTAGTGAATCTTACCTCGATAAGATGGAGCTGGTGGAGCAGCGGTTACTTTTCTTGTTGTTGTGGTTGTTGCATTGTCTGTGAAATTTATTGCTTCTGGAAGACGCTCTCTGTTATCCCGACCCTCGGAGAGTTCCCACTGTCTCCGGATTCTCTCTTTCAGTTTCTCTAGTTTGGCATCAGGTTGCCTCCTTTTTAAGGTCTCTAATCTGTTACTTAAAGGGCTGACTGAGGGGTGGTGCTGGGAAGGGTCTGTAGGGGGCGCAGCCCTGTAGTCATTGCTGAGGTCAATATGAGACGGATGCAATTGCCAATGTAAATTATCAATGGCCAGTCTATCATTTAGGAAGCGTACAGAGGTCTCGTCCACAGCAGAGGAGCGTGTGCTATCAAAGTCCTTTGCTTCTTCTTGACAATTGTTCTTTAGTCTGGAAATTGGACCCTTCTCTTCTGAAGACAGGACTTCCCTAAAAACACACACAGAAAAAACCATCATTACTTGAAAATGGACACAGTATGAGTATGTTCACACAGGACGGAAACGCTGCAGATGTTATGCTGCAGATGGAAAGGCGAAAAAGCTCATCCACGAGCTGTGAAAAAAAAATAAAAAATTTAATCTGTGCAGAAATTGACCTGCACTGTGGATTTTGAACAACCATGCCATATCTATGTTGCGGAAATGATAAAGAGTTGTTTTTTGTGTTGATTTAGAAACATAGAATGTGTTGGCAGATAAGAACCATTTGGCCCATCTAGTCTGCCCAATAATCTGAATACTATGAATAGTCCCTGGCCCTATCTTATATGAAGGATAGTCTTATGCTTATCCCATGCATGTTTAAATTCCTTCACTGTATTTGTAGCGACCACTTCTGCAGGAAGGCTATTCCATGCATCCACTACTCTCTCAGTAAAGTAATACTTCCTCATATTACTGAAGAAACCTTTCCCCTCCAATATAAAACAATGTCCTCTTGTGGTAGTTTTTCTTCTTTTAAATATCTTCTCTGAAAATATCTTCTTTACTGTGTTGATTCCCTTTATGTATATAAAAGTTTCTATCATATCCCCTCTGTCTCATCTTTCTTCTATACATCTTAAGGTCCTTTAAGTTTTATCCTGCAATCCATGTACTAGTTTAGTATCTTCTCTGAACTCTCTCTAGAGTATCTATATCCTTCTGGAGATACGGCCTCCAGTACTGCACACAATACTCCAAGTGAGGTCTCACCAGTGTTCTGTACAGCGGCATGAGCACTTCTCTCTCTTTACTGCTTATACCTCTCCCTATACATCCATGAGCACTTCTCTCTCTTTACTGCTTATACCTCTCCCTATACATCCATGAGCACTTCTCTCTCTTTACTGCTTATACCTCTCCCTAAACACCCATGAGCACTTCCCTCTCTACTAATAATACCTCTACACCAAAGCATTCTGCTGCTCTATGCCACTGTCTGTCCATCTTTAAGTCTTCTGAAATAATGACCCCTAAATCCCTTTAGATACTAAGGTCAGGACTGTATCACATAGTCTATATTCTGACTATGAGGTTTTGTTGTTTTTTTTTACATCCCAGGTGAATTACTTTGCACTTTTCCACATAAAATTTTAGTTGCCAGAGTTTTAACCATTTCTCTTGTTTACCTACAGTCATGGCCGTAAATGTTGGCACCCCTGAAATTTTTCTAGAAAATGAAGTATTTCTCACAGAAAAGGATTGCAGTAACACATGTTTTGCTATACACATGTTTATTCCCTTTGTGTGTACTGGAACTAAACCAAAAAAGAGAGAAAAAAAACAAATTAGACATAATGTCACACCAAACTCCAAAAACGGCTGGACAAAATTATTGGCACCCGTAACTTAATATTTGGTTGCACACCCTTTGGAAAAAATAACTGAAATCAGTCGTCGCTTCCTATAACCATCAATAAGCTTCTTACACCTCTCAGCCGGAATGTTGGACCACTCTTCCTTTGCAAACTGCTCCAGGTCTCTCTTATTGGAAGGCGCCTTTTCAAAAGCTCTATCTTTGTCTCATCTGTCCACGAGACGTTTTCCCAGAAGGATTTTGGCTTACTCAAGTTCATTTTGGCAAAATGTAGTCTTGCTTTTTTATGTCTCTATGTCAGCAGTGGGGTCCTCCTGGGTCTCCTGCCATAGCGTTTCATTTCATTTAAATGTCGACTGATAGTTCGTGCTGACACTGAAACTCCCTGAACCTGCAGGATAGCTTGAATTTCTTTGGAACTTGTTTGGGGCTGCTTATTCACCATCCTGACTATCCTGCGTTGACACCTTTCATCAATTTTTCTCTTCCGTCCACGCAAAGGGAGATTAGCTACTGTGCCATGGGTTCTAAACTTCTTCATAATGTTGCGCACTGTAGACAAAGGTAAATCTAGATCTCTGGAGATGGACTTGTAACCTTGAGATTGTTGATATTTTTCCACAATTTTGGTTCTCAAGTCCACAGTTCTCTTCTCCTATGTGTGGCACACGCAGACACATATTGCAAAGACTAAGTGAACTTCTCTCCTTTTTATCTGCTTTCAGGTGTGATTTTTATATTGCCCAAACCTGTTACTTTCCCCATGTGAGTTTAAAGGAACATCACATGCTTGAAACAATCTTATTTGTCCACAATTTTGAAAGGGTGCCAATAAGTTTGTCCAGCCCATTTTTGGAGTTTGGTGTGATATTACGTCCAATTTGCATTTTTTCTTCCCTTCTTTGGTTTAGTTCCAATACACACAAAGGGAATAAACATGTGTATAGCAAAACATGTGTTACTGCAATCCTTTTCTGTAAGAAATTCTTCACTTTCTTGAAAAGTTTCAGGGGTGCCAACATTTACGGCCATGACTGTAAATCCATTTCCATTTGGCGTATCACTCCAGGAACATCAACCCTGTTACAAATCTTTGTGCCATCAGCAAAAAGACCTTCTGCAATATCACTAATAAATATATTAAACTAAATGGGTCCCTGTACAGATTCCTGAGTTCCCCACTGGTAACAAGACCTTCCTTTCAATATATTCCATTACCCAATGAGTTTAAAGTGTATGACTTCAAAATCTGCAATAAATCACCAACAATTTGGTTGCAGATCTTAATGTGGATCCAAAGAAAATGGCACAACAATGACGTTTTTAACCCATTGTTGTTGTTTTTTGGTAACAAAATCTGCATTTGCAGATTTACCTCTTGAACCAATACTTCCACCCGCAAATCCACAGAAAATCTGCAGCATTTCCATCCTATTTAAACATAGGCTGATACAAAGCAATATGGTGAAAATTACAGCAAAAACTGAATCAATGTCACAAAGGAAACCAATTCTTAAATGGGCACTGGCACTTTAGAGACATGAAAAGGTTTTTATAATAATAAAAAGACTTACTGTATTTTACGCCCTATAGGACGCACCGGCGTATAAGACGCACCCAATATATAGGTGCAAAATCTAAAAAAATAAAGATTTTGAACTCAATAGTTGTCTTCAATCTGCGGACCTCCAGATGTTGCAAAACTACAACTCCCAGCACGCCCGGACAGCTGTTGGCTGTCCGGGCATGCTGGGAGTTGTAGTTTTGCAACATCTGGAGGTCCGCAGATTGAAGACCGCTGCATAGGAGGTAAAACTCACGCGTCCCCGCCGCTCCGGACCAGTCACCGCTGCCCTGGATATCGCTCCATCGCTGTCGCCGTGTCCCCGTCGCTCCGGAACATCTCTGCTGCCGGCCGGGTATCCTCGCTCTCCGTCGCCGCCATCACGTAGTTACGCACGCCGACGCACGTACGCGACGACATGATGACGATGAAGGAGAGCGCCGGTCATACAGGGGATCCCTGAACGGAGAAGACACCGAGGAGGCAGGTAAGGTCCCTCCCGGTGTCCAGTAAGCACTAACCCGGCTATTCAGTCGGGCTGTTCGAGACCGCCACGGTGAAATCGCGGCGGTCCAGAACAGCCCGACTGAACAGCCGGGTTAGTGTCACTTTCCCTTCAGACGTGGCGGTCAGCTTTGATCGCCGCGCCTGAAGGGTTAATACAGGGCATCACTGCGATCGGTGATGTCCTGTATTAGCAGCGGGTCCCGGCCGTTGATGGCCGCAGGGACCGCCGCGATAGGGGTGTATTCGCCGAATAAGACTTTTTCCCCCCAGTTTTGGGGAAGAAAAAGTGCGTCTTATACGGCGAAAAATACGGTAATTTCATAAAGCTTTTTTTATCATTATAATTGGCTTTTTGTTGTTACACTGGAGAGGCACAATGATAGATGTCCCATTTTTTCCTGTCTTCTTTACACTGATACTGTTAGCATTTTACAGGTGGAGGCTTGGACGCAATAGAGTAACCAACAGAGTATTCATGAAGTGAATTAATTGGTTATATGTCCATCCGCGAGTCATGTGATCGCCAAGAACACGTTTTAAGAGGTGTAATTTATGGGTGATTGATGCTATGACTAAGGATTACTAGCCAAAAAGCATCAGCCAGTTTCTGTAACATGTTTGAATACCGATTTTATTGTTTTGTGCAATACAATCACGTTTACGGCCAATCACTGTATTGCTGGATGCATCTCTTTTCTATTCACCAAGATGTTAGGTTTGTGAAAAACATGAGGTAAGTGAATGGCAGCACATATGACATGTTGAGAAAAACATCATGTCCGGTTATCATATATAACACAGAGCACAACATGTCAACCAGAACAAAACATCAAAAGAAGAAAGAAAACTCATATATGAAGAAATAGAAAGACAACATTACACATTAAATTACAGCATTCAGCAAATTCTGTTCTTACCGATAAGAAGCCAAAGGTTCTCGAAATCCCACGCGACACGAGCTTTTCACGTTGCTGTCCAGGGTAGTGACACATAATGGACTGCGAGAAGATTTCTCTCTGCCAGACTTGGTTGGGTGGGAATGTTTGCTGTGGTGAACGTTTGAATCCTCATGATATCGACCATCTACATAAATGCAACAAGAATTTACTATAATATAGATATAGTAATATAATATAGTAATAGAGAAGAGAACACATCTGACATATCAGCACAATAGACTAAGAGGGGCATGATATGCAATGGACTTCTATATCCCAACCCCTGGTCTGTCCCCATCCCTCCTCCGCTTATTATATGCCATAGACTCCTTTACCTCATGCCCTTGTGTGTCCCCATCCCTCAGTCCATTATCATATGCCATGGACATCTATACCCCAACCCCTGGTGTGTCTTCACTGCTCATCCCCATATTATGATCTGCCATGGACTCCTATACCCCAACCCCTGGTGTGTCCTCATCCTTCATCCCCTTATTATGATCTGCCATGGACTCCTATACCCCATCCCCTGGTGTGTCCTCATCCTTCATCCCCTTATGATCTGCCATGGACTCCTATACCCCAACCCCTGGTGTGTCCTCATCCTTCATCCCCTTATTATGATCTGCCATGGACTCCTATACCCCAACCCCTGGTGTGTCTTCACTGCTCATCCCCATATTATCATATGCCATGGACTCCTATACCCCAACCCCTGGTGTGTCCTCATCCTTCACCCCTTTATTATGATCTGCCATGGACTCCTATACCCCAACCCCTGGTGTGTCCTCATTCCTGATCCCCTGCTTTCATTATTCAACCCACATTTCACACTCGCTTTGGCAATGCTAATGTGTATTTGGTCCTGCCAATAAAGCTTCTTTGAATTGAATTTGAACTGCTAAACAGAAGGGTCTGTGAGCTACAATATTGGCTAGCTGCCCAGAAGCCTTACTCATGGAAGCACTGAAAAATACACAATACTAAGAAAGCCCTAATATTTTTCCAAATCATAGCAGAGATGCTCCATGGAGCCATACTACAATCAATCCACACAACAGTGACTATTTTTAACGAGTACCTGTCACCAAATTAACTTTTCTAAGCTAACTCAGGCTATGTTCCCTAACTACTCCTAACACCCTTAAAAAAAATCAGAGCTTTAATAAGCTGTGTATCTTAACTTTATTCTTGTTCACATAGTGCAATTTCCCAGCAGGAGAAAGTGGGCATTTCCCAGCAGGCATGAAGTCACTGAAGCCTGCAGGGGGACCACTTCCGCCCTCACATGGTTGCAGTGCTGTGATGAAAGGAAGACCTCAAGCTCTATGCAGCTTTCAGTGAGGCTCTTTGCAGCTTTCAGTGAGGCTCTTTGCAGCCGTTAATGAGGCTCTTTGCAGCTTTCAGTGAGGCTCTGTGCAGCTGTCTCCACAAGCTCAGTGCAGAGAAGCACTTCCTGAGTTTGGTCTCCTGCAAGGCTGGGAGGAGACCAAACTCACTGTATTAATTGTAGAAGGGAACAGAACAGAGCCACCTAGTGGCTGTTTTTTTCTATTACATTTTAAACATATCTATGTTGATAATTTTAAAAGCAACTAAATGGGAAAGTGTCTGCTAATTACACTAGAAACACTATATTAAAAGTTTTATTTATGATAGGTACCCTTTAACTATTTTCCACTTTAAGGGTA